>NW_026988787.1:0-165569 GCF_030222135.1 Aotus nancymaae
TCCAGGAGCTGCATTTGCATATTCCAGAGTGTACTGGAGTAAAGGTTTAAAGTGAAATATCTGGTTCTAAAACAAACACGGAGCCATCTAACAGAATGGTTGTCACTGTGTGCATTCAGCTTATTGAGATAAACTGTTGTTTCTATGCAGCAGTTTAGAAAAGATTTTTGTGCAGATTCTAACACAGACATTCCCAGCAAAATACTGGCCTCTAAGAAATAGCAATAAGACTGCGTCTAAAACTCAAATAAAACGTTTCTTTCAAACTGCTGTGCTGTGTGTTCGTTCACCTAAGGGAGTTGAATCTATGTTTAGATTCAGCGACTTAGAAACACGTCTATTCTGGGAGCTGCGTTTGGCTATTCCAGAATGAATGGGAGTATATGCTGTAACTAGAAACACAGGCTTCTAAAACCAAAACGGAGCTAGCTAACAGAATGATTGTGAATGAGGGCATTCAACTTAACGAATTAAACTGCTCCACTTAAGCAGCAGTTTACAAACCATTTATATGGAAATTCTAAAACCAACATTTCCAGGAAAACACCAGCCTAAAAACAATAGCAGTAACAGGGCATCTATAACATGGAAGAAATGTTTTTTTCAAACTCCTCTGCTGTGTGTTCATTCACCTAAGAGACTTCAATATATGCACAGATTCAGCGAGTTACAAACACGTTTCTTCCAGGAGCTGCGTATGCATATATCAGAGTGTACTGGGGTACAAGATGTAAAGAGAAATATCTGATTATACTTAGAAACCCGTTTCTTTCAGGAGCTGTGTTTGGATATTCCGGAGTGAATGAGAGTATATGCTGTAAAGAGAAATAACTGCTTCTAAAACCAAAAGGCAGCTATCTAACTGAATGGTTGTCAATGCGTGCACTCAACTTCCAGAGATAAACCCGTGTGTGGATTCAGCAGTCTGCAAACACTTTCTCTGCAGAGTCCCAAAACAGGCGTTTTCAGCCCATTACCGGCATGTGGAAGAAACAGCAGTAAGCACAGGGAAATATCTGCTTCTAAATCCAAAACGCAGCTATCTAACAGAACGGTTGTCAATGTGTGCACTCAACTTCCAGAGTGAAACCCGTGTGTGGATTCAGCAGTCTGCAAACACTTTCTCTGCAGAGTCCCAAAACAGGCGTTTTCAGCCCATTACCGGCATATGGAAGAAACAGCCATAAGCAGAGGGAAATATCTGCTTCTAAATCCAAAACGCAGCTATCTAACAGAACGGTTGTCAATGTGTGCACTCAACTTCCAGAGTTAAACCCGTGTGTGGATTCAGCAGTCTGCAAACATCTTCTCTGCAGAGTCCCAAACCAGGCGTTTTCAGCCCATTACCGGCATATGGAAGAAACAGCAGTAAGCACAGGGAAATATCTGCTTCTAAATCCAAAACGCAGCTATCTAACAGAACGGTTGTCAATGTGTGCACTCAACTTCCAGAGTTAAACCCGTGTGTGGATTCAGCAGTCTGCAAACACTTTCTCTGCAGAGTCCCAAAACAGGCGTTTTCAGCCCATTACCGGCATATGGAAGAAACAGCAGTAAGCACAGGGAAATATCTGCTTCTAAATCCAAAACGCAGCTATCTAACAGAACGGTTGTCAATGTGTGCACTCAACTTCCAGAGTTAAACCCGTGTGTGGATTCAGCAGTCTGCAAACACTTCCTCTGCAGAGTCCCAAAACAGGCGTTTTCAGCCCATTACCGGCATATGGAAGAAACAGCAGTCAGCACAGGGAAATATCTGCTTCTAAATCCAAAACGCAGCTATCTAACAGAACGGTTGTCAATGTGTGCACTCAACTTCCAGAGTTAAACCCGTGTGTGGATTCAGCAGTCTGCAAACACTTTCTCTGCAGAGTCCCAAAGCAGGCGTTTTCAGCCCATTACCGGCATATGGAAGAAACAGCAGTAAGCCCAGGGAAATATCTGCTTCTAAATCCAAAACGCAGCTATCTAACAGAACGGTTGTCAATGTGTGCACTCAACTTCCAGAGTTAAACCCGTGTGTGGATTCAGCAGTCTGCAAACACTTTCTCTGCAGAGTCCCAAAACAGGCGTTTTCAGCCCATTACCGGCATATGGAAGAAACAGCAGTAAGCCCAGGGAAATATCTGCTTCTAAATCCAAAACGCAGCTATCTAACAGAACGGTTGTCAATGTGTGCACTCAACTTCCAGAGTTAAACCCGTGTGTGGATTCAGCAGTCTGCAAACACTTTCTCTGCAGAGTCCCAAAACAGGCGTTTTCAGCCCATTACCGGCATATGGAAGAAACAGCAGTAAGCACAGGGAAATATCTGCTTCTAAATCCAAAACGCAGCTATCTAACAGAACGGTTGTCAATGTGTGCACTCAGCTTCCAGAGTTAAAACCGTGTGTGGATTCAGCAGTCTGCAAACACTTTCTCTGCAGAGTCCCAAAACAGGCGTTTTCAGCCCATTACGGGCATATGGAAGAAACTGCAGTAAGCACAGGGAAATATCTGCTTCTAAATCCAAAACGCAGCTATCTAACAGAACGGTTGTCAATGTGTGCACTCAACTTCCAGAGTTAAACCCGTGTGTGGATTCAGCAGTCTGCAAACATCTTCTCTGCAGAGTCCCAAACCAGGCGTTTTCAGCCCATTACCGGCATATGGAAGAAACAGCAGTAAGCACAGGGAAATATCTGCTTCTAAATCCAAAACGCAGCTATCTAACAGAACGGTTGTCAATGTGTGCACTCAACTTCCAGAGTTAAACCCGTGTGTGGATTCAGCAGTCTGCAAACACTTTCTCTGCAGAGTCCCAAAACAGGCGTTTTCAGCCCATTACCGGCATATGGAGGAAACAGCAGTAAGCCCAGGGAAATATCTGCTTCTAAATCCAAAACGCAGCTATCTAACAGAACGGTTGTCAATGTGTGCACTCAACTTCCAGAGTTAAACCCGTGTGTGGATTCAGCAGTCTGCAAACACTTTCTCTGCAGAGTCCCAAAGCAGGCGTTTTCAGCCCATTACCGGCATATGGAAGAAACAGCAGTAAGCACAGGGAAATATCTGCTTCTAAATCCAAAACGCAGCTATCTAACAGAACGGTTGTCAATGTGTGCACTCAACTTCCAGAGTTAAACCCGTGTGTGGATTCAGCAGTCTGCAAACACTTTCTGTGCAGAGTCTCAAAACAGGCCTTTCCGGCCCAGTACCGGCATATATAAGAAAGAGCATTAAGACTGCGTCTAAAACTCAGAAGAAACGTTTCTTTCAAACTGCTCGGCCTTGTGTTCTTTGGCCTAAGGGAGTTGAAACTATGTTTAGATTCAGCGAGATAGAAACACGTTTATTCTCGGAGCTGTCTTTGGATATTCCAGATTGAATGGGAGTATATGCTGTAAAGAGAAATATCTGTTTCTAAAACCAAAATGGATCTATCTAGCAGAGTGGTTGTGAATGTGTGCCTTCTGCTTAAAGAGGTAAACTGCTCTTCTCATGCAGCACTTTAGAAACCCTTTCTATGCAAATTCTCATACAGACCTTTCCAGCGAAACACCAGCCTGTAGGAAATAGCAGTAAGACTGCATCTTTAACATGGAAGAAACTGTTTTCAAACTGCTCTGCTGTGTGTTCATTCATATAAGAGACTTGAATATATGTTCAGTTTCAGCTAGTTAGCAACACGTTTCTTCCAGGAGCTGTGTTTGCCTATTCCAGAGTATACTGGAGTATAAGATGTAAAGACAAATGTCTCGTTCCAAAAGAAAAACGGATGATCTAATGGAATGGTTGTCAATGTGTGCATTCAACTTACTGAGCTAAACTGCTGTTTGTATGCAGCAGTTTAGAAAACATTTCTGTGTAGATTCTCAAACAGACATTTCCAGCAAAATACCGGCCTATAAGAAATAGCAGTAAGACTGCGTCTAAAACTCAGAGGGAACGTTTCTTTCAAACTGCTCTGCAGTGTGTTCGTTCACCAAAGGTCGTTGACTCTAAGTTTGGATTCAGCGAGTTTGAAACACGTTTATTCTAGGAGCTGCATTTCGATATTCCAGAGTGTATGGGAGTAAATGCTGTAAAGAGAAATATCTGTTTCTAAAACCAAAACGGAGCTATCTAACAGAATGGTTGTGAATGTGTGCATTCAACTTAAAGGGTTAATCTGCTCTTCTTAGGCAGCAGTTTAGAAACCCTTTATATGCAAATTCTAAAATCAACATTTGCAGCAAAACACCAGCCTAAAACAAGTAGCAGTAAGACTGCATCTATAACATAGAAGAAACGTTTTCTTCAAAATGCTCTGCTCTGTGTTCATTCACCTAAGAGTCTTGAGTATATGTTCAGATTCAGCGAGTAAGAAACACGTTTCTTCCAGGAGCTGCATTTGCATATTCCAGAGTGTACTGGAGTATAAGGTTTAAAGTGAAATATCTGGTTCTAAAACAAACACGGAGCCATCTAACAGAATGGTTGTCACTGTGTGCATTCAGCTTATTGAGATAAACTGTTGTTTCTATGCAGCAGTTTAGAAAAGATTTTTGTGCAGATTCTAACACAGACATTCCCAGCAAAATACTGGCCTCTAAGAAATAGCAATAAGACTGCGTCTAAAACTCAAATAAAACGTTTCTTTCAAACTGCTGTGCTGTGTGTTCGTTCACCTAAGGGAGTTGAATCTATGTTTAGATTCAGCGACTTAGAAACACGTCTATTCTGGGAGCTGCGTTTGGCTATTCCAGAATGAATGGGAGTATATGCTGTAACTAGAAACACAGGCTTCTAAAACCAAAACGGAGCTAGCTAACAGAATGATTGTGAATGAGGGCATTCAACTTAACGAATTAAACTGCTCCACTTAAGCAGCAGTTTACAAACCATTTATATGGAAATTCTAAAACCAACATTTCCAGGAAAACACCAGCCTAAAAACAATAGCAGTAACAGGGCATCTATAACATGGAAGAAATGTTTTTTTCAAACTCCTCTGCTGTGTGTTCATTCACCTAAGAGACTTCAATATATGCACAGATTCAGCGAGTTACAAACACGTTTCTTCCAGGAGCTGCGTATGCATATATCAGAGTGTACTGGGGTACAAGATGTAAAGAGAAATATCTGATTATACTTAGAAACCCGTTTCTTTCAGGAGCTGTGTTTGGATATTCCGGAGTGAATGAGAGTATATGCTGTAAAGAGAAATAACTGCTTCTAAAACCAAAAGGCAGCTATCTAACTGAATGGTTGTCAATGCGTGCACTCAACTTCCAGAGATAAACCCGTGTGTGGATTCAGCAGTCTGCAAACACTTTCTCTGCAGAGTCCCAAAACAGGCGTTTTCAGCCCATTACCGGCATGTGGAAGAAACAGCAGTAAGCACAGGGAAATATCTGCTTCTAAATCCAAAACGCAGCTATCTAACAGAACGGTTGTCAATGTGTGCACTCAACTTCCAGAGTTAAACCCGTGTGTGGATTCAGCAGTCTGCAAACATCTTCTCTGCAGAGTCCCAAACCAGGCGTTTTCAGCCCATTACCGGCATATGGAAGAAACAGCAGTAAGCACAGGGAAATATCTGCTTCTAAATCCAAAACGCAGCTATCTAACAGAACGGTTGTCAATGTGTGCACTCAACTTCCAGAGTTAAACCCGTGTGTGGATTCAGCAGTCTGCAAACACTTCCTCTGCAGAGTCCCAAAACAGGCGTTTTCAGCCCATTACCGGCATATGGAAGAAACAGCAGTCAGCACAGGGAAATATCTGCTTCTAAATCCAAAACGCAGCTATCTAACAGAACGGTTGTCAATGTGTGCACTCAACTTCCAGAGTTAAACCCGTGTGTGGATTCAGCAGTCTGCAAACACTTTCTCTGCAGAGTCCCAAAGCAGGCGTTTTCAGCCCATTACCGGCATATGGAAGAAACAGCAGTAAGCCCAGGGAAATATCTGCTTCTAAATCCAAAACGCAGCTATCTAACAGAACGGTTGTCAATGTGTGCACTCAACTTCCAGAGTTAAACCCGTGTGTGGATTCAGCAGTCTGCAAACACTTTCTCTGCAGAGTCCCAAAACAGGCGTTTTCAGCCCATTACCGGCATATGGAAGAAACAGCAGTAAGCCCAGGGAAATATCTGCTTCTAAATCCAAAACGCAGCTATCTAACAGAACGGTTGTCAATGTGTGCACTCAACTTCCAGAGTTAAACCCGTGTGTGGATTCAGCAGTCTGCAAACACTTTCTCTGCAGAGTCCCAAAACAGGCGTTTTCAGCCCATTACCGGCATATGGAAGAAACAGCAGTAAGCACAGGGAAATATCTGCTTCTAAATCCAAAACGCAGCTATCTAACAGAATGGTTGTCAATGTGTGCACTCAGCTTCCAGAGTTAAAACCGTGTGTGGATTCAGCAGTCTGCAAACACTTTCTCTGCAGAGTCCCAAAACAGGCGTTTTCAGCCCATTACCGGCATATGGAAGAAACTGCAGTAAGCACAGGGAAATATCTGCTTCTAAATCCAAAACGCAGCTATCTAACAGAACGGTTGTCAATGTGTGCACTCAACTTCCAGAGTTAAACCCGTGTGTGGATTCAGCAGTCTGCAAACATCTTCTCTGCAGAGTCCCAAACCAGGCGTTTTCAGCCCATTACCGGTATATGGAAGAAACAGCAGTAAGCACAGGGAAATATCTGCTTCTAAATCCAAAACGCAGCTATCTAACAGAACGGTTGTCAATGTGTGCACTCAACTTCCAGAGTTAAACCCGTGTGTGGATTCAGCAGTCTGCAAACACTTTCTCTGCAGAGTCCCAAAACAGGCGTTTTCAGCCCATTACCGGCATATGGAGGAAACAGCAGTAAGCCCAGGGAAATATCTGCTTCTAAATCCAAAACGCAGCTATCTAACAGAACGGTTGTCAATGTGTGCACTCAACTTCCAGAGTTAAACCCGTGTGTGGATTCAGCAGTCTGCAAACACTTTCTCTGCAGAGTCCCAAAGCAGGCGTTTTCAGCCCATTACCGGCATATGGAAGAAACAGCAGTAAGCACAGGGAAATATCTGCTTCTAAATCCAAAACGCAGCTATCTAACAGAACGGTTGTCAATGTGTGCACTCAACTTCCAGAGTTAAACCCGTGTGTGGATTCAGCAGTCTGCAAACACTTTCTGTGCAGAGTCTCAAAACAGGCCTTTCCGGCCCAGTACCGGCATATATAAGAAAGAGCATTAAGACTGCGTCTAAAACTCAGAAGAAACGTTTCTTTCAAACTGCTCGGCCTTGTGTTCTTTGGCCTAAGGGAGTTGAAACTATGTTTAGATTCAGCGAGATAGAAACACGTTTATTCTCGGAGCTGTCTTTGGATATTCCAGATTGAATGGGAGTATATGCTGTAAAGAGAAATATCTGTTTCTAAAACCAAAATGGATCTATCTAGCAGAGTGGTTGTGAATGTGTGCCTTCTGCTTAAAGAGGTAAACTGCTCTTCTCATGCAGCACTTTAGAAACCCTTTCTATGCAAATTCTCATACAGACCTTTCCAGCGAAACACCAGCCTGTAGGAAATAGCAGTAAGACTGCATCTTTAACATGGAAGAAACTGTTTTCAAACTGCTCTGCTGTGTGTTCATTCATATAAGAGACTTGAATATATGTTCAGTTTCAGCTAGTTAGCAACACGTTTCTTCCAGGAGCTGTGTTTGCCTATTCCAGAGTATACTGGAGTATAAGATGTAAAGACAAATGTCTCGTTCCAAAAGAAAAACGGATGATCTAATGGAATGGTTGTCAATGTGTGCATTCAACTTACTGAGCTAAACTGCTGTTTGTATGCAGCAGTTTAGAAAACATTTCTGTGTAGATTCTCAAACAGACATTTCCAGCAAAATACCGGCCTATAAGAAATAGCAGTAAGACTGCGTCTAAAACTCAGAGGGAACGTTTCTTTCAAACTGCTCTGCAGTGTGTTCGTTCACCAAAGGTCGTTGACTCTAAGTTTGGATTCAGCGAGTTTGAAACACGTTTATTCTAGGAGCTGCATTTCGATATTCCAGAGTGTATGGGAGTAAATGCTGTAAAGAGAAATATCTGTTTCTAAAACCAAAACGGAGCTATCTAACAGAATGGTTGTGAATGTGTGCATTCAACTTAAAGGGTTAATCTGCTCTTCTTAGGCAGCAGTTTAGAAACCCTTTATATGCAAATTCTAAAATCAACATTTGCAGCAAAACACCAGCCTAAAACAAGTAGCAGTAAGACTGCATCTATAACATAGAAGAAACGTTTTCTTCAAAATGCTCTGCTCTGTGTTCATTCACCTAAGAGTCTTGAGTATATGTTCAGATTCAGCGAGTAAGAAACACGTTTCTTCCAGGAGCTGCATTTGCATATTCCAGAGTGTACTGGAGTATAAGGTTTAAAGTGAAATATCTGGTTCTAAAACAAACACGGAGCCATCTAACAGAATGGTTGTCACTGTGTGCATTCAGCTTATTGAGATAAACTGTTGTTTCTATGCAGCAGTTTAGAAAAGATTTTTGTGCAGATTCTAACACAGACATTCCCAGCAAAATACTGGCCTCTAAGAAATAGCAATAAGACTGCGTCTAAAACTCAAATAAAACGTTTCTTTCAAACTGCTGTGCTGTGTGTTCGTTCACCTAAGGGAGTTGAATCTATGTTTAGATTCAGCGACTTAGAAACACGTCTATTCTGGGAGCTGCGTTTGGCTATTCCAGAATGAATGGGAGTATATGCTGTAACTAGAAACACAGGCTTCTAAAACCAAAACGGAGCTAGCTAACAGAATGATTGTGAATGAGGGCATTCAACTTAACGAATTAAACTGCTCCACTTAAGCAGCAGTTTACAAACCATTTATATGGAAATTCTAAAACCAACATTTCCAGGAAAACACCAGCCTAAAAACAATAGCAGTAACAGGGCATCTATAACATGGAAGAAATGTTTTTTTCAAACTCCTCTGCTGTGTGTTCATTCACCTAAGAGACTTCAATATATGCACAGATTCAGCGAGTTACAAACACGTTTCTTCCAGGAGCTGCGTATGCATATATCAGAGTGTACTGGGGTACAAGATGTAAAGAGAAATATCTGATTATACTTAGAAACCCGTTTCTTTCAGGAGCTGTGTTTGGATATTCCGGAGTGAATGAGAGTATATGCTGTAAAGAGAAATAACTGCTTCTAAAACCAAAAGGCAGCTATCTAACTGAATGGTTGTCAATGCGTGCACTCAACTTCCAGAGATAAACCCGTGTGTGGATTCAGCAGTCTGCAAACACTTTCTCTGCAGAGTCCCAAAACAGGCGTTTTCAGCCCATTACCGGCATGTGGAAGAAACAGCAGTAAGCACAGGGAAATATCTGCTTCTAAATCCAAAACGCAGCTATCTAACAGAACGGTTGTCAATGTGTGCACTCAACTTCCAGAGTTAAACCCGTGTGTGGATTCAGCAGTCTGCAAACATCTTCTCTGCAGAGTCCCAAACCAGGCGTTTTCAGCCCATTACCGGCATATGGAAGAAACAGCAGTAAGCACAGGGAAATATCTGCTTCTAAATCCAAAACGCAGCTATCTAACAGAACGGTTGTCAATGTGTGCACTCAACTTCCAGAGTTAAACCCGTGTGTGGATTCAGCAGTCTGCAAACACTTCCTCTGCAGAGTCCCAAAACAGGCGTTTTCAGCCCATTACCGGCATATGGAAGAAACAGCAGTCAGCACAGGGAAATATCTGCTTCTAAATCCAAAACGCAGCTATCTAACAGAACGGTTGTCAATGTGTGCACTCAACTTCCAGAGTTAAACCCGTGTGTGGATTCAGCAGTCTGCAAACACTTTCTCTGCAGAGTCCCAAAGCAGGCGTTTTCAGCCCATTACCGGCATATGGAAGAAACAGCAGTAAGCCCAGGGAAATATCTGCTTCTAAATCCAAAACGCAGCTATCTAACAGAACGGTTGTCAATGTGTGCACTCAACTTCCAGAGTTAAACCCGTGTGTGGATTCAGCAGTCTGCAAACACTTTCTCTGCAGAGTCCCAAAACAGGCGTTTTCAGCCCATTACCGGCATATGGAAGAAACAGCAGTAAGCCCAGGGAAATATCTGCTTCTAAATCCAAAACGCAGCTATCTAACAGAACGGTTGTCAATGTGTGCACTCAACTTCCAGAGTTAAACCCGTGTGTGGATTCAGCAGTCTGCAAACACTTTCTCTGCAGAGTCCCAAAACAGGCGTTTTCAGCCCATTACCGGCATATGGAAGAAACAGCAGTAAGCACAGGGAAATATCTGCTTCTAAATCCAAAACGCAGCTATCTAACAGAATGGTTGTCAATGTGTGCACTCAGCTTCCAGAGTTAAAACCGTGTGTGGATTCAGCAGTCTGCAAACACTTTCTCTGCAGAGTCCCAAAACAGGCGTTTTCAGCCCATTACCGGCATATGGAAGAAACTGCAGTAAGCACAGGGAAATATCTGCTTCTAAATCCAAAACGCAGCTATCTAACAGAACGGTTGTCAATGTGTGCACTCAACTTCCAGAGTTAAACCCGTGTGTGGATTCAGCAGTCTGCAAACATCTTCTCTGCAGAGTCCCAAACCAGGCGTTTTCAGCCCATTACCGGTATATGGAAGAAACAGCAGTAAGCACAGGGAAATATCTGCTTCTAAATCCAAAACGCAGCTATCTAACAGAACGGTTGTCAATGTGTGCACTCAACTTCCAGAGTTAAACCCGTGTGTGGATTCAGCAGTCTGCAAACACTTTCTCTGCAGAGTCCCAAAACAGGCGTTTTCAGCCCATTACCGGCATATGGAGGAAACAGCAGTAAGCCCAGGGAAATATCTGCTTCTAAATCCAAAACGCAGCTATCTAACAGAACGGTTGTCAATGTGTGCACTCAACTTCCAGAGTTAAACCCGTGTGTGGATTCAGCAGTCTGCAAACACTTTCTCTGCAGAGTCCCAAAGCAGGCGTTTTCAGCCCATTACCGGCATATGGAAGAAACAGCAGTAAGCACAGGGAAATATCTGCTTCTAAATCCAAAACGCAGCTATCTAACAGAACGGTTGTCAATGTGTGCACTCAACTTCCAGAGTTAAACCCGTGTGTGGATTCAGCAGTCTGCAAACACTTTCTGTGCAGAGTCTCAAAACAGGCCTTTCCGGCCCAGTACCGGCATATATAAGAAAGAGCATTAAGACTGCGTCTAAAACTCAGAAGAAACGTTTCTTTCAAACTGCTCGGCCTTGTGTTCTTTGGCCTAAGGGAGTTGAAACTATGTTTAGATTCAGCGAGATAGAAACACGTTTATTCTCGGAGCTGTCTTTGGATATTCCAGATTGAATGGGAGTATATGCTGTAAAGAGAAATATCTGTTTCTAAAACCAAAATGGATCTATCTAGCAGAGTGGTTGTGAATGTGTGCCTTCTGCTTAAAGAGGTAAACTGCTCTTCTCATGCAGCACTTTAGAAACCCTTTCTATGCAAATTCTCATACAGACCTTTCCAGCGAAACACCAGCCTGTAGGAAATAGCAGTAAGACTGCATCTTTAACATGGAAGAAACTGTTTTCAAACTGCTCTGCTGTGTGTTCATTCATATAAGAGACTTGAATATATGTTCAGTTTCAGCTAGTTAGCAACACGTTTCTTCCAGGAGCTGTGTTTGCCTATTCCAGAGTATACTGGAGTATAAGATGTAAAGACAAATGTCTCGTTCCAAAAGAAAAACGGATGATCTAATGGAATGGTTGTCAATGTGTGCATTCAACTTACTGAGCTAAACTGCTGTTTGTATGCAGCAGTTTAGAAAACATTTCTGTGTAGATTCTCAAACAGACATTTCCAGCAAAATACCGGCCTATAAGAAATAGCAGTAAGACTGCGTCTAAAACTCAGAGGGAACGTTTCTTTCAAACTGCTCTGCAGTGTGTTCGTTCACCAAAGGTCGTTGACTCTAAGTTTGGATTCAGCGAGTTTGAAACACGTTTATTCTAGGAGCTGCATTTCGATATTCCAGAGTGTATGGGAGTAAATGCTGTAAAGAGAAATATCTGTTTCTAAAACCAAAACGGAGCTATCTAACAGAATGGTTGTGAATGTGTGCATTCAACTTAAAGGGTTAATCTGCTCTTCTTAGGCAGCAGTTTAGAAACCCTTTATATGCAAATTCTAAAATCAACATTTGCAGCAAAACACCAGCCTAAAACAAGTAGCAGTAAGACTGCATCTATAACATAGAAGAAACGTTTTCTTCAAAATGCTCTGCTCTGTGTTCATTCACCTAAGAGTCTTGAGTATATGTTCAGATTCAGCGAGTAAGAAACACGTTTCTTCCAGGAGCTGCATTTGCATATTCCAGAGTGTACTGGAGTATAAGGTTTAAAGTGAAATATCTGGTTCTAAAACAAACACGGAGCCATCTAACAGAATGGTTGTCACTGTGTGCATTCAGCTTATTGAGATAAACTGTTGTTTCTATGCAGCAGTTTAGAAAAGATTTTTGTGCAGATTCTAACACAGACATTCCCAGCAAAATACTGGCCTCTAAGAAATAGCAATAAGACTGCGTCTAAAACTCAAATAAAACGTTTCTTTCAAACTGCTGTGCTGTGTGTTCGTTCACCTAAGGGAGTTGAATCTATGTTTAGATTCAGCGACTTAGAAACACGTCTATTCTGGGAGCTGCGTTTGGCTATTCCAGAATGAATGGGAGTATATGCTGTAACTAGAAACACAGGCTTCTAAAACCAAAACGGAGCTAGCTAACAGAATGATTGTGAATGAGGGCATTCAACTTAACGAATTAAACTGCTCCACTTAAGCAGCAGTTTACAAACCATTTATATGGAAATTCTAAAACCAACATTTCCAGGAAAACACCAGCCTAAAAACAATAGCAGTAACAGGGCATCTATAACATGGAAGAAATGTTTTTTTCAAACTCCTCTGCTGTGTGTTCATTCACCTAAGAGACTTCAATATATGCACAGATTCAGCGAGTTACAAACACGTTTCTTCGAGGAGCTGCGTATGCATATATCAGAGTGTACTGGGGTACAAGATGTAAAGAGAAATATCTGATTATACTTAGAAACCCGTTTCTTTCAGGAGCTGTGTTTGGATATTCCGGAGTGAATGAGAGTATATGCTGTAAAGAGAAATAACTGCTTCTAAAACCAAAAGGCAGCTATCTAACTGAATGGTTGTCAATGCGTGCACTCAACTTCCAGAGATAAACCCGTGTGTGGATTCAGCAGTCTGCAAACACTTTCTCTGCAGAGTCCCAAAACAGGCGTTTTCAGCCCATTACCGGCATGTGGAAGAAACAGCAGTAAGCACAGGGAAATATCTGCTTCTAAATCCAAAACGCAGCTATCTAACAGAACGGTTGTCAATGTGTGCACTCAACTTCCAGAGTTAAACCCGTGTGTGGATTCAGCAGTCTGCAAACATCTTCTCTGCAGAGTCCCAAACCAGGCGTTTTCAGCCCATTACCGGCATATGGAAGAAACAGCAGTAAGCACAGGGAAATATCTGCTTCTAAATCCAAAACGCAGCTATCTAACAGAACGGTTGTCAATGTGTGCACTCAACTTCCAGAGTTAAACCCGTGTGTGGATTCAGCAGTCTGCAAACACTTTCTCTGCAGAGTCCCAAAACAGGCGTTTTCAGCCCATTACCGGCATATGGAAGAAACAGCAGTAAGCACAGGGAAATATCTGCTTCTAAATCCAAAACGCAGCTATCTAACAGAACGGTTGTCAATGTGTGCACTCAACTTCCAGAGTTAAACCCGTGTGTGGATTCAGCAGTCTGCAAACACTTCCTCTGCAGAGTCCCAAAACAGGCGTTTTCAGCCCATTACCGGCATATGGAAGAAACAGCAGTCAGCACAGGGAAATATCTGCTTCTAAATCCAAAACGCAGCTATCTAACAGAACGGTTGTCAATGTGTGCACTCAACTTCCAGAGTTAAACCCGTGTGTGGATTCAGCAGTCTGCAAACACTTTCTCTGCAGAGTCCCAAAGCAGGCGTTTTCAGCCCATTACCGGCATATGGAAGAAACAGCAGTAAGCCCAGGGAAATATCTGCTTCTAAATCCAAAACGCAGCTATCTAACAGAACGGTTGTCAATGTGTGCACTCAACTTCCAGAGTTAAACCCGTGTGTGGATTCAGCAGTCTGCAAACACTTTCTCTGCAGAGTCCCAAAACAGGCGTTTTCAGCCCATTACCGGCATATGGAAGAAACAGCAGTAAGCCCAGGGAAATATCTGCTTCTAAATCCAAAACGCAGCTATCTAACAGAACGGTTGTCAATGTGTGCACTCAACTTCCAGAGTTAAACCCGTGTGTGGATTCAGCAGTCTGCAAACACTTTCTCTGCAGAGTCCCAAAGCAGGCGTTTTCAGCCCATTACCGGCATATGGAAGAAACAGCAGTAAGCACAGGGAAATATCTGCTTCTAAATCCAAAACGCAGCTATCTAACAGAACGGTTGTCAATGTGTGCACTCAACTTCCAGAGTTAAACCCGTGTGTGGATTCAGCAGTCTGCAAACACTTTCTGTGCAGAGTCTCAAAACAGGCCTTTCCGGCCCAGTACCGGCATATATAAGAAAGAGCATTAAGACTGCGTCTAAAACTCAGAAGAAACGTTTCTTTCAAACTGCTCGGCCTTGTGTTCTTTGGCCTAAGGGAGTTGAAACTATGTTTAGATTCAGCGAGATAGAAACACGTTTATTCTCGGAGCTGTCTTTGGATATTCCAGATTGAATGGGAGTATATGCTGTAAAGAGAAATATCTGTTTCTAAAACCAAAATGGATCTATCTAGCAGAGTGGTTGTGAATGTGTGCCTTCTGCTTAAAGAGGTAAACTGCTCTTCTCATGCAGCACTTTAGAAACCCTTTCTATGCAAATTCTCATACAGACCTTTCCAGCGAAACACCAGCCTGTAGGAAATAGCAGTAAGACTGCATCTTTAACATGGAAGAAACTGTTTTCAAACTGCTCTGCTGTGTGTTCATTCATATAAGAGACTTGAATATATGTTCAGTTTCAGCTAGTTAGCAACACGTTTCTTCCAGGAGCTGTGTTTGCCTATTCCAGAGTATACTGGAGTATAAGATGTAAAGACAAATGTCTCGTTCCAAAAGAAAAACGGATGATCTAATGGAATGGTTGTCAATGTGTGCATTCAACTTACTGAGCTAAACTGCTGTTTGTATGCAGCAGTTTAGAAAACATTTCTGTGTAGATTCTCAAACAGACATTTCCAGCAAAATACCGGCCTATAAGAAATAGCAGTAAGACTGCGTCTAAAACTCAGAGGGAACGTTTCTTTCAAACTGCTCTGCAGTGTGTTCGTTCACCAAAGGTCGTTGACTCTAAGTTTGGATTCAGCGAGTTTGAAACACGTTTATTCTAGGAGCTGCATTTCGATATTCCAGAGTGTATGGGAGTAAATGCTGTAAAGAGAAATATCTGTTTCTAAAACCAAAACGGAGCTATCTAACAGAATGGTTGTGAATGTGTGCATTCAACTTAAAGGGTTAATCTGCTCTTCTTAGGCAGCAGTTTAGAAACCCTTTATATGCAAATTCTAAAATCAACATTTGCAGCAAAACACCAGCCTAAAACAAGTAGCAGTAAGACTGCATCTATAACATAGAAGAAACGTTTTCTTCAAAATGCTCTGCTCTGTGTTCATTCACCTAAGAGTCTTGAGTATATGTTCAGATTCAGCGAGTAAGAAACACGTTTCTTCCAGGAGCTGCATTTGCATATTCCAGAGTGTACTGGAGTATAAGGTTTAAAGTGAAATATCTGGTTCTAAAACAAACACGGAGCCATCTAACAGAATGGTTGTCACTGTGTGCATTCAGCTTATTGAGATAAACTGTTGTTTCTATGCAGCAGTTTAGAAAAGATTTTTGTGCAGATTCTAACACAGACATTCCCAGCAAAATACTGGCCTCTAAGAAATAGCAATAAGACTGCGTCTAAAACTCAAATAAAACGTTTCTTTCAAACTGCTGTGCTGTGTGTTCGTTCACCTAAGGGAGTTGAATCTATGTTTAGATTCAGCGACTTAGAAACACGTCTATTCTGGGAGCTGCGTTTGGCTATTCCAGAATGAATGGGAGTATATGCTGTAACTAGAAACACAGGCTTCTAAAACCAAAACGGAGCTAGCTAACAGAATGATTGTGAATGAGGGCATTCAACTTAACGAATTAAACTGCTCCACTTAAGCAGCAGTTTACAAACCATTTATATGGAAATTCTAAAACCAACATTTCCAGGAAAACACCAGCCTAAAAACAATAGCAGTAACAGGGCATCTATAACATGGAAGAAATGTTTTTTTCAAACTCCTCTGCTGTGTGTTCATTCACCTAAGAGACTTCAATATATGCACAGATTCAGCGAGTTACAAACACGTTTCTTCCAGGAGCTGCGTATGCATATATCAGAGTGTACTGGGGTACAAGATGTAAAGAGAAATATCTGATTATACTTAGAAACCCGTTTCTTTCAGGAGCTGTGTTTGGATATTCCGGAGTGAATGAGAGTATATGCTGTAAAGAGAAATAACTGCTTCTAAAACCAAAAGGCAGCTATCTAACTGAATGGTTGTCAATGCGTGCACTCAACTTCCAGAGATAAACCCGTGTGTGGATTCAGCAGTCTGCAAACACTTTCTCTGCAGAGTCCCAAAACTGGCGTTTTCAGCCCATTACCGGCATATGGAAGAAACAGCAGTAAGCACAGGGAAATATCTGCTTCTAAATCCAAAACGCAGCTATCTAACAGAACGGTTGTCAATGTGTGCACTCAACTTCCAGAGTTAAACCCGTGTGTGGATTCAGCAGTCTGCAAACATCTTCTCTGCAGGGTCCCAAACCAGGCGTTTTCAGCCCAATACCGGCATATGGAAGAAACTGCAGTAAGCACAGGGAAATATCTGCTTCTAAATCCAAAACGCAGCTATCTAACAGAACGGTTGTCAATGTGTGCACTCAACTTCCAGAGTTAAACCCGTGTGTGGATTCAGCAGTCTGCAAACACTTTCTCTGCAGAGTCCCAAAACAGGCGTTTTCAGCCCATTACCGGCATATGGAAGAAACAGCAGTAAGCACAGGGAAATATCTGCTTCTAAATCCAAAACGCAGCTATCTAACAGAACGGTTGTCAATGTGTGCACTCAACTTCCAGAGATAAACCCGTGTGTGGATTCAGCAGTCTGCAAACACTTTCTCTGCAGAGTGCCAAAGCAGGCGTTTTCAGCCCATTACCGGCATGTGGAAGAAACAGCAGTAAGCACAGGGAAATATCTGCTTCTAAATCCAAAACGCAGCTATCTAACAGAACGGTTGTCAATGTGTGCACTCAACTTCCAGAGTTAAACCCGTGTGTGGATTCAGCAGTCTGCACACACTTTCTCTGCAGAGTCCCAAAAAAGGCGTTTTCAGCCCATTACCGGCATATGGAAGAAACAGCAGTAAGCCCAGGGAAATATCTGCTTCTAAATCCAAAACGCAGCTATCTAACAGAACGGTTGTCAATGTGTGCACTCAACTTGCAGAGTTAAACCCGTGTGTGGATTCAGCAGTCTGCAAACACTTTCTCTGCAGAGTCCCAAAACAGGCGTTTTCAGCCCATTACCGGCATATGGAAGAAACAGCAGTAAGCACAGGGAAATATCTGCTTCTAAATCCAAAACGCAGCTATCTAACAGAACGGTTGTCAATGTGTGCACTCAACTTCCAGAGTTAAACCCGTGTGTGGATTCAGCAGTCTGCAAACATCTTCTCTGCAGAGTCCCAAAACAGGCGTTTTCAGCCCATTACCGGCATATGGAAGAAACAGCAGTAAGCACAGGGAAATATCTGCTTCTAAATCCAAAACGCAGCTATCTAACAGAACGGTTGTCAATGTGTGCACTCAACTTCCAGAGTTAAACCCGTGTGTGGATTCAGCAGTCTGCAAACACTTTCTCTGCAGAGTCCCAAAACAGGCGTTTTCAGCCCATTACCGGCATATGGAAGAAACAGCAGTAAGCACAGGGAAATATCTGCTTCTAAATCCAAAACGCAGCTATCTGACAGAACGGTTGTCAATGTGTGCACTCAACTTCCAGAGTTAAACCCGTGTGTGGATTCAGCAGTCTGCAAACACTTTCTCTTCAGAGTCCCAAAGCAGGCGTTTTCAGCCCATTACCGGCATACGGAAGAAACAGCAGTAAGCACAGGGAAATATCTGCTTCTAAATCCAAAACGCAGCTATCTAACAGAACGGTTGTCAATGTTTGCACTCAACTTCTAGAGTTAAACCCGTGTGTGGATTCAGCAGTCTGCAAACACTTTCTCTGCAGAGTCCCAAAACAGGCGTTTTCAGCCCATTACCGGCATACGGAAGAAACAGCAGTAAGCACAGGGAAATATCTGCTTCTAAATCCAAAACGCAGCTATCTAACAGAACGGTTGTCAATGTGTGCACTCAACTTCCAGAGTTAAACCCGTGTGTGGATTCAGCAGTCTGCAAACACTTTCTCTGCAGAGTCCCAAAACAGGCGTTTTCAGCCCATTACCGGCATATGGAAGAAACAGCAGTAAGCACAGGGAAATATCTGCTTCTAAATCCAAAACGCAGCTATCTGACAGAACGGTTGTCAATGTGTGCACTCAACTTCCAGAGTTAAACCCGTGTGTGGATTCAGCAGTCTGCAAACACTTTCTCTTCAGAGTCCCAAAGCAGGCGTTTTCAGCCCATTACCGGCATACGGAAGAAACAGCAGTAAGCACAGGGAAATATCTGCTTCTAAATCCAAAACGCAGCTATCTAACAGAACGGTTGTCAATGTTTGCACTCAACTTCTAGAGTTAAACCCGTGTTTGGATTCAGCAGTCTGCAAACACTTTCTCTGCAGAGTCCCAAAACAGGCGTTTTCAGCCCATTACCGGCATACGGAAGAAACAGCAGTAAGCACAGGGAAATATCTGCTTCTAAATCCAAAACGCAGCTATCTAACAGAACGGTTGTCAATGTGTGCACTCAACTTCCAGAGTTAAACCCGTGTGTGGATTCAGCAGTCTGCAAACACTTTCTCTGCAGAGTCCCAAAACAGGCGTTTTCAGCCCATTACCGGCATATGGAAGAAACAGCAGTAAGCACAGGGAAATATCTGCTTCTAAATCCAAAACGCAGCTATCTAACAGAACGGTTGTCAATGTGTGCACTCAACTTCCAGAGTTAAACCCGTGTGTGGATTCAGCAGTCTGCAAACATCTTCTCTGCAGGGTCCCAAACCAGGCGTTTTCAGCCCATTACCGGCATATGGAAGAAACAGCAGTAAGCCCAGGGAAATATCTGCTTCTAAATCCAAAACGCAGCTATCTAACAGAACGGTTGTCAATGTGTGCACTCAACTTCCAGAGTTAAACCCGTGTGTGGATTCAGCAGTCTGCAAACACTTTCTCTGCAGAGTCCCAAACCAGGCGTTTTCAGCCCATTACCGGCATATGGAAGAAACAGCAGTAAGCACAGGGAAATATCTGCTTCTAAATCCAAAACGCAGCTATCTAACAGAACGGTTGTCAATGTGTGCACTCAACTTCCAGAGTTAAACCCGTGTGTGGATTCAGCAGTCTGCAAACACTTCCTCTGCAGAGTCCCAAAACAGGCGTTTTCAGCCCATTACCGGCATATGGAAGAAACAGCAGTCAGCACAGGGAAATATCTGCTTCTAAATCCAAAACGCAGCTATCTAACAGAACGGTTGTCAATGTGTGCACTCAACTTCCAGAGTTAAACCCGTGTGTGGATTCAGCAGTCTGCAAACACTTTCTCTGCAGAGTCCCAAAGCAGGCGTTTTCAGCCCATTACCGGCATATGGAAGAAACAGCAGTAAGCCCAGGAAAATATCTGCTTCTAAATCCAAAACGCAGCTATCTAACAGAACGGTTGTCAATGTGTGCACTCAACTTCCAGAGTTAAACCCGTGTGTGGATTCAGCAGTCTGCAAACACTTTCTCTGCAGAGTCCCAAAACAGGCGTTTTCAGCCCATTACCGGCATATGGAAGAAACAGCAGTAAGCCCAGGGAAATATCTGCTTCTAAATCCAAAACGCAGCTATCTAACAGAACGGTTGTCAATGTGTGCACTCAACTTCCAGAGTTAAACCCGTGTGTGGATTCAGCAGTCTGCAAACACTTTCTCTGCAGAGTCCCAAAGCAGGCGTTTTCAGCCCATTACCGGCATATGGAAGAAACAGCAGTAAGCACAGGGAAATATCTGCTTCTAAATCCAAAACGCAGCTATCTAACAGAACGGTTGTCAATGTGTGCACTCAACTTCCAGAGTTAAACCCGTGTGTGGATTCAGCAGTCTGCAAACACTTTCTGTGCAGAGTCTCAAAACAGGCCTTTCCGGCCCAGTACCGGCATATATAAGAAAGAGCATTAAGACTGCGTCTAAAACTCAGAAGAAACGTTTCTTTCAAACTGCTCGGCCTTGTGTTCTTTGGCCTAAGGGAGTTGAAACTATGTTTAGATTCAGCGAGATAGAAACACGTTTATTCTCGGAGCTGTCTTTGGATATTCCAGATTGAATGGGAGTATATGCTGTAAAGAGAAATATCTGTTTCTAAAACCAAAATGGATCTATCTAGCAGAGTGGTTGTGAATGTGTGCCTTCTGCTTAAAGAGGTAAACTGCTCTTCTCATGCAGCACTTTAGAAACCCTTTCTATGCAAATTCTCATACAGACCTTTCCAGCGAAACACCAGCCTGTAGGAAATAGCAGTAAGACTGCATCTTTAACATGGAAGAAACTGTTTTCAAACTGCTCTGCTGTGTGTTCATTCATATAAGAGACTTGAATATATGTTCAGTTTCAGCTAGTTAGCAACACGTTTCTTCCAGGAGCTGTGTTTGCCTATTCCAGAGTATACTGGAGTATAAGATGTAAAGACAAATGTCTCGTTCCAAAAGAAAAACGGATGATCTAATGGAATGGTTGTCAATGTGTGCATTCAACTTACTGAGCTAAACTGCTGTTTGTATGCAGCAGTTTAGAAAACATTTCTGTGTAGATTCTCAAACAGACATTTCCAGCAAAATACCGGCCTATAAGAAATAGCAGTAAGACTGCGTCTAAAACTCAGAGGGAACGTTTCTTTCAAACTGCTCTGCAGTGTGTTCGTTCACCAAAGGTCGTTGACTCTAAGTTTGGATTCAGCGAGTTTGAAACACGTTTATTCTAGGAGCTGCATTTCGATATTCCAGAGTGTATGGGAGTAAATGCTGTAAAGAGAAATATCTGTTTCTAAAACCAAAACGGAGCTATCTAACAGAATGGTTGTGAATGTGTGCATTCAACTTAAAGGGTTAATCTGCTCTTCTTAGGCAGCAGTTTAGAAACCCTTTATATGCAAATTCTAAAATCAACATTTGCAGCAAAACACCAGCCTAAAACAAGTAGCAGTAAGACTGCATCTATAACATAGAAGAAACGTTTTCTTCAAAATGCTCTGCTCTGTGTTCATTCACCTAAGAGTCTTGAGTATATGTTCAGATTCAGCGAGTAAGAAACACGTTTCTTCCAGGAGCTGCATTTGCATATTCCAGAGTGTACTGGAGTATAAGGTTTAAAGTGAAATATCTGGTTCTAAAACAAACACGGAGCCATCTAACAGAATGGTTGTCACTGTGTGCATTCAGCTTATTGAGATAAACTGTTGTTTCTATGCAGCAGTTTAGAAAAGATTTTTGTGCAGATTCTAACACAGACATTCCCAGCAAAATACTGGCCTCTAAGAAATAGCAATAAGACTGCGTCTAAAACTCAAATAAAACGTTTCTTTCAAACTGCTGTGCTGTGTGTTCGTTCACCTAAGGGAGTTGAATCTATGTTTAGATTCAGCGACTTAGAAACACGTCTATTCTGGGAGCTGCGTTTGGCTATTCCAGAATGAATGGGAGTATATGCTGTAACTAGAAACACAGGCTTCTAAAACCAAAACGGAGCTAGCTAACAGAATGATTGTGAATGAGGGCATTCAACTTAACGAATTAAACTGCTCCACTTAAGCAGCAGTTTACAAACCATTTATATGGAAATTCTAAAACCAACATTTCCAGGAAAACACCAGCCTAAAAACAATAGCAGTAACAGGGCATCTATAACATGGAAGAAATGTTTTTTTCAAACTCCTCTGCTGTGTGTTCATTCACCTAAGAGACTTCAATATATGCACAGATTCAGCGAGTTACAAACACGTTTCTTCCAGGAGCTGCGTATGCATATATCAGAGTGTACTGGGGTACAAGATGTAAAGAGAAATATCTGATTATACTTAGAAACCCGTTTCTTTCAGGAGCTGTGTTTGGATATTCCGGAGTGAATGAGAGTATATGCTGTAAAGAGAAATAACTGCTTCTAAAACCAAAAGGCAGCTATCTAACTGAATGGTTGTCAATGCGTGCACTCAACTTCCAGAGATAAACCCGTGTGTGGATTCAGCAGTCTGCAAACACTTTCTCTGCAGAGTCCCAAAACTGGCGTTTTCAGCCCATTACCGGCATATGGAAGAAACAGCAGTAAGCACAGGGAAATATCTGCTTCTAAATCCAAAACGCAGCTATCTAACAGAACGGTTGTCAATGTGTGCACTCAACTTCCAGAGTTAAACCCGTGTGTGGATTCAGCAGTCTGCAAACATCTTCTCTGCAGGGTCCCAAACCAGGCGTTTTCAGCCCAATACCGGCATATGGAAGAAACTGCAGTAAGCACAGGGAAATATCTGCTTCTAAATCCAAAACGCAGCTATCTAACAGAACGGTTGTCAATGTGTGCACTCAACTTCCAGAGTTAAACCCGTGTGTGGATTCAGCAGTCTGCAAACACTTTCTCTGCAGAGTCCCAAAACAGGCGTTTTCAGCCCATTACCGGCATATGGAAGAAACAGCAGTAAGCACAGGGAAATATCTGCTTCTAAATCCAAAACGCAGCTATCTAACAGAACGGTTGTCAATGTGTGCACTCAACTTCCAGAGATAAACCCGTGTGTGGATTCAGCAGTCTGCAAACACTTTCTCTGCAGAGTGCCAAAGCAGGCGTTTTCAGCCCATTACCGGCATGTGGAAGAAACAGCAGTAAGCACAGGGAAATATCTGCTTCTAAATCCAAAACGCAGCTATCTAACAGAACGGTTGTCAATGTGTGCACTCAACTTCCAGAGTTAAACCCGTGTGTGGATTCAGCAGTCTGCACACACTTTCTCTGCAGAGTCCCAAAACAGGCGTTTTCAGCCCATTACCGGCATATGGAAGAAACAGCAGTAAGCCCAGGGAAATATCTGCTTCTAAATCCAAAACGCAGCTATCTAACAGAACGGTTGTCAATGTGTGCACTCAACTTGCAGAGTTAAACCCGTGTGTGGATTCAGCAGTCTGCAAACACTTTCTCTGCAGAGTCCCAAAACAGGCGTTTTCAGCCCATTACCGGCATATGGAAGAAACAGCAGTAAGCACAGGGAAATATCTGCTTCTAAATCCAAAACGCAGCTATCTAACAGAACGGTTGTCAATGTGTGCACTCAACTTCCAGAGTTAAACCCGTGTGTGGATTCAGCAGTCTGCAAACATCTTCTCTGCAGAGTCCCAAAACAGGCGTTTTCAGCCCATTACCGGCATATGGAAGAAACAGCAGTAAGCACAGGGAAATATCTGCTTCTAAATCCAAAACGCAGCTATCTAACAGAACGGTTGTCAATGTGTGCACTCAACTTCCAGAGTTAAACCCGTGTGTGGATTCAGCAGTCTGCAAACACTTTCTCTGCAGAGTCCCAAAACAGGCGTTTTCAGCCCATTACCGGCATATGGAAGAAACAGCAGTAAGCACAGGGAAATATCTGCTTCTAAATCCAAAACGCAGCTATCTGACAGAACGGTTGTCAATGTGTGCACTCAACTTCCAGAGTTAAACCCGTGTGTGGATTCAGCAGTCTGCAAACACTTTCTCTTCAGAGTCCCAAAGCAGGCGTTTTCAGCCCATTACCGGCATACGGAAGAAACAGCAGTAAGCACAGGGAAATATCTGCTTCTAAATCCAAAACGCAGCTATCTAACAGAACGGTTGTCAATGTTTGCACTCAACTTCTAGAGTTAAACCCGTGTGTGGATTCAGCAGTCTGCAAACACTTTCTCTGCAGAGTCCCAAAACAGGCGTTTTCAGCCCATTACCGGCATACGGAAGAAACAGCAGTAAGCACAGGGAAATATCTGCTTCTAAATCCAAAACGCAGCTATCTAACAGAACGGTTGTCAATGTGTGCACTCAACTTCCAGAGTTAAACCCGTGTGTGGATTCAGCAGTCTGCAAACACTTTCTCTGCAGAGTCCCAAAACAGGCGTTTTCAGCCCATTACCGGCATATGGAAGAAACAGCAGTAAGCACAGGGAAATATCTGCTTCTAAATCCAAAACGCAGCTATCTGACAGAACGGTTGTCAATGTGTGCACTCAACTTCCAGAGTTAAACCCGTGTGTGGATTCAGCAGTCTGCAAACACTTTCTCTTCAGAGTCCCAAAGCAGGCGTTTTCAGCCCATTACCGGCATACGGAAGAAACAGCAGTAAGCACAGGGAAATATCTGCTTCTAAATCCAAAACGCAGCTATCTAACAGAACGGTTGTCAATGTTTGCACTCAACTTCTAGAGTTAAACCCGTGTGTGGATTCAGCAGTCTGCAAACACTTTCTCTGCAGAGTCCCAAAACAGGCGTTTTCAGCCCATTACCGGCATACGGAAGAAACAGCAGTAAGCACAGGGAAATATCTGCTTCTAAATCCAAAACGCAGCTATCTAACAGAACGGTTGTCAATGTGTGCACTCAACTTCCAGAGTTAAACCCGTGTGTGGATTCAGCAGTCTGCAAACACTTTCTCTGCAGAGTCCCAAAACAGGCGTTTTCAGCCCATTACCGGCATATGGAAGAAACAGCAGTAAGCACAGGGAAATATCTGCTTCTAAATCCAAAACGCAGCTATCTAACAGAACGGTTGTCAATGTGTGCACTCAACTTCCAGAGTTAAACCCGTGTGTGGATTCAGCAGTCTGCAAACATCTTCTCTGCAGGGTCCCAAACCAGGCGTTTTCAGCCCATTACCGGCATATGGAAGAAACAGCAGTAAGCCCAGGGAAATATCTGCTTCTAAATCCAAAACGCAGCTATCTAACAGAACGGTTGTCAATGTGTGCACTCAACTTCCAGAGTTAAACCCGTGTGTGGATTCAGCAGTCTGCAAACACTTTCTCTGCAGAGTCCCAAACCAGGCGTTTTCAGCCCATTACCGGCATATGGAAGAAACAGCAGTAAGCACAGGGAAATATCTGCTTCTAAATCCAAAACGCAGCTATCTAACAGAACGGTTGTCAATGTGTGCACTCAACTTCCAGAGTTAAACCCGTGTGTGGATTCAGCAGTCTGCAAACACTTTCTCTGCAGAGTCCCAAAACAGGCGTTTTCAGCCCATTACCGGCATATGGAAGAAACTGCAGTAAGCACAGGGAAATATCTGCTTCTAAATCCAAAACGCAGCTATCTAACAGAACGGTTGTCAATGTGTGCACTCAACTTCCAGAGTTAAACCCGTGTGTGGATTCAGCAGTCTGCAAACATCTTCTCTGCAGAGTCCCAAACCAGGCGTTTTCAGCCCATTACCGGCATATGGAAGAAACAGCAGTAAGCACAGGGAAATATCTGCTTCTAAATCCAAAACGCAGCTATCTAACAGAACGGTTGTCAATGTGTGCACTCAACTTCCAGAGTTAAACCCGTGTGTGGATTCAGCAGTCTGCAAACATCTTCTCTGCAGAGTCCCAAACCAGGCGTTTTCAGCCCATTACCGGCATATGGAAGAAACAGCAGTAAGCCCAGGGAAATATCTGCTTCTAAATCCAAAACGCAGCTATCTAACAGAACGGTTGTCAATGTGTGCACTCAACTTCCAGAGTTAAACCCGTGTGTGGATTCAGCAGTCTGCAAACACTTTGTCTGCAGAGTCCCAAAAGAGGCGATTTCAGCCCATTACCGGCATATGGAAAAAACAGCAGTAAACACAGGGAAATATCTGCTTCTAAATCCAAAACGCAGCTATCTAACAGAACGGTTGTCAATGTTTGCACTCAACTTGCAGAGTTAAACCCGTGTGTGGATTCAGCAGTCTGCAAACATCTTCTCTGCAGAGTCCCAAACCAGGCGTTTTCAGCCCATTACCGGCATATGGAAGAAACAGCAGTAAGCCCAGGGAAATATCTGCTTCTAAATCCAAAACGCAGCTATCTAACAGAACGGTTGTCAATGTGTGCACTCAATTTCCAGAGTTAAACCCGTGTGTGGATTCAGCAGTCTGCAAACACTTTCTCTGCAGAGTGCCAAAACAGGCGTTTTCAGCCCATTACCGGCATATGGAAGAAACAACAGTAAGCACAGGGAAATATCTGCTTCTAAATCCAAAACGCAGCTATCTAACAGAACGGTTGTCAATGTGTGCACTCAACTTCCAGAGTTAAACCCGTGTGTGGATTCAGCAGTCTGCAAACACTTTCTCTGCAGAGTCCCAAAACAGGCGTTTTCAGCCCATTACCGGCATATGGAAGAAACAGCAGTAAGCACAGGGAAATATCTGCTTCTAAATCCAAAACGCAGCTATCTAACAGAACGGTTGTCAATGTGTGCACTCAACTTCCAGAGTTAAACCCGTGTGTGGATTCAGCAGTCTGCAAACACTTTCTCTGCAGAGTCCCAAAACAGGCGTTTTCAGCCCATTACCGGCATATGGAAGAAACAGCAGTAAGCACAGGGAAATATCTGCTTCTAAATCCAAAAGGCAGCTATCTAACAGAACGATTGTCAATGTGTGCACTCAACTTCCAGAGTTAAACCCGTGTGTGGATTCAGCAGTCTGCAAACACTTTCTCTGCAGAGTCCCAAAAGAGGAGTTTTCAGCCCATTACCGGCATATGGAAGAAACAGCAGCAAGCACAGGGAAATATCTGCTTCTAAATCCAAAACGCAGCTATCTAACAGAACGGTTGTCAATGTGTGCACTCAACTTCCAGAGTTAAACCCGTGTGTGGATTCAGCAGTCTGCAAACACTTTCTCTGCAGAGTCCCAAAACAGGCGTTTTCAGCCCATTACCGGCATATGGAAGAAACAGCAGTAAGCACAGGGAAATATCTGCTTCTAAATCCAAAACGCAGCTATCTGACAGAACGGTTGTCAATGTGTGCACTCAACTTCCAGAGTTAAACCCGTGTGTGGATTCAGCAGTCTGCAAACACTTTCTCTTCAGAGTCCCAAAGCAGGCGTTTTCAGCCCATTACCGGCATACGGAAGAAACAGCAGTAAGCACAGGGAAATATCTGCTTCTAAATCCAAAACGCAGCTATCTAACAGAACGGTTGTCAATGTGTGCACTCAACTTCCAGAGTTAAACCCGTGTGTGGATTCAGCAGTCTGCAAACACTTTCTCTGCAGAGTCCCAAACCAGGCGTTTTCAGCCCATTACCGGCATATGGAAGAAACAGCAGTAAGCCCAGGGAAATATCTGCTTCTAAATCCAAAACGCAGCTATCTAACAGAACGGTTGTCAATGTGTGCACTCAACTTCCAGAGTTAAACCCGTGTGTGGATTCAGCAGTCTGCAAACACTTTCTCTGCAGAGTCCCAAAACAGGCGTTTTCAGCCCATTACCGGCATATGGAAGAAACAGCAGTAAGCAAAGGGAAATATCTGCTTCTAAATCCAAAACGCAGCTATCTAACAGAACGGTTGTCAATGTGTCCACTCAACTTCCAGAGTTAAACCCGTGTGTGGATTCAGCAGTCTGCAAACATCTTCTCTGCAGGGTCCCAAACCAGGCGTTTTCAGCCCATTACCGGCATATGGAGGAAACAGCAGTAAGCCCAGGGAAATATCTGCTTCTAAATCCAAAACGCAGCTATCTAACAGAACGGTTGTCAATGTGTGCACTCAACTTCCAGAGTTAAACCCGTGTGTGGATTCAGCAGTCTGCAAACACTTTCTCTGCAGAGTCCCAAAACAGGCGTTTTCAGCCCATTACCGGCATATGGAAGAAACAGCAGTAAGCACAGGGAAATATCTGCTTCTAAATCCAAAACGCAGCTATCTAACAGAACGGTTGTCAATGTGTGCACTCAACTTCCAGAGTTAAACCCGTGTGTGGATTCAGCAGTCTGCAAACATTTTCTCTGCAGAGTCCCAAAACAGGCGTTTTCAGCCCATTACCGGCATATGTAAGAAACAGCAGTAAGCACAGGGAAATATCTGCTTCTAAATCCAAAACGCAGCTATCTAACAGAACGGTTGTCAATGTGTGCACTCAACTTCCAGAGTTAAACCCGTGTGTGGATTCAGCAGTCTGCAAACACTTTCTCTGCAGAGTCCCAAAACAGGCGTTTTCAGCCCATTACCGGCATATGGAAGAAACAGCCATAAGCACAGGGAAATATCTGCTTCTAAATCCAAAACGCAGCTATCTAACAGAACGGTTGTCAATGTGTGCACTCAACTTCCAGAGTTAAACCGGTGTGTGGATTCAGCAGTCTGCAAACATCTTCTCTGCAGAGTCCCAAACCAGGGGTTTTCAGCCCATTACCGGCATATGGAAGAAACAGCAGTAAGCACAGGGAAATATCTGCTTCTAAATCCAAAACGCAGCTATCTAACAGAACGGTTGTCAATGTGTGCACTCAACTTCCAGAGTTAAACCCGTGTGTGGATTCAGCAGTCTGCAAACATCTTCTCTGCAGAGTCCCAAACCAGGCGTTTTCAGCCCATTACCGGCATATGGAAGAAACAGCAGTAAGCCCAGGGAAATATCTGCTTCTAAATCCAAAACGCAGCTATCTAACAGAACGGTTGTCAATGTGTGCACTCAACTTCCAGAGTTAAACCCGTGTGTGGATTCAGCAGTCTGCAAACACTTTCTCTGCAGAGTCCCAAACCAGGCGTTTTCAGCCCATTACCGGCATATGGAAGAAACAGCAGTAAGCACAGGGAAATATCTGCTTCTAAATCCAAAACGCAGCTATCTAACAGAACGGTTGTCAATGTGTGCACTCAACTTCCAGAGTTAAACCCGTGTGTGGATTCAGCAGTCTGCAAACACTTTCTCTGCAGAGTCCCAAAACAGGCGTTTTCAGCCCATTACCGGCATATGGAAGAAACAGCAGTAAGCACAGGGAAATATCTGCTTCTAAATCCAAAACGCAGCTATCTAACAGAACGGTTGTCAATGTGTGCACTCAACTTCCAGAGTTAAACCCGTGTGTGGATTCAGCAGTCTGCAAACATCTTCTCTGCAGAGTCCCAAACCAGGCGTTTTCAGCCCATTACCGGCATATGGAAGAAACAGCAGTAAGCCCAGGGAAATATCTGCTTCTAAATCCAAAACGCAGCTATCTAACAGAACGGTTGTCAATGTGTGCACTCAACTTCCAGAGTTAAACCCGTGTGTGGATTCAGCAGTCTGCAAACATCTTCTCTGCAGAGTCCCAAACCAGGCGTTTTCAGCCCATTACCGGCATATGGAAGAAACAGCAGTAAGCCCAGGGAAATATCTGCTTCTAAATCCAAAACGCAGCTATCTAACAGAACGGTTGTCAATGTGTGCACTCAACTTCCAGAGTTAAACCCGTGTGTGGATTCAGCAGTCTGCAAACACTTTCTCTGCAGAGTCCCAAACCAGGCGTTTTCAGCCCATTACCGGCATACGGAAGAAACAGCAGTAAGCACAGGGAAATATCTGCTTCTAAATCCAAAACGCAGCTATCTAACAGAACGGTTGTCAATGTGTGCACTCAACTTCCAGAGTTAAACCCGTGTGTGGATTCAGCAGTCTGCAAACACTTTCTCTGCAGAGTCCCAAAACAGGCGTTTTCAGCCCATTACCGGCATATGGAAGAAACAGCAGTAAGCCCAGGGAAATATCTGCTTCTAAATCCAAAACGCAGCTATCTAACAGAACGGTTGTCAATGTGTGCACTCAACTTCCAGAGTTAAACCCGTGTGTGGATTCAGCAGTCTGCAAACACTTTCTCTGCAGAGTCCCAAAACAGGCGTTTTCAGTCCATTACCGGCATATGGAAGAAACAGCAGTAAGCAAAGGGAAATATCTGCTTCTAAATCCAAAACGCAGCTATCTAACAGAACGGTTGTCAATGTGTGCACTCAACTTCCAGAGTTAAACCCGTGTGTGGATTCAGCAGTCTGCAAACATCTTCTCTGCAGGGTCCCAAACCAGGCGTTTTCAGCCCATTACCGGCATATGGAGGAAACAGCAGTAAGCCCAGGGAAATATCTGCTTCTAAATCCAAAACGCAGCTATCTAACAGAACGGTTGTCAATGTGTGCACTCAACTTCCAGAGTTAAACCCGTGTGTGGATTCAGCAGTCTGCAAACACTTTCTCTGCAGAGTCCCAAACCAGGCGTTTTCAGCCCATTACCGGCATATGGAAGAAACAGCAGTAAGCACAGGGAAATATCTGCTTCTAAATCCAAAACGCAGCTATCTAACAGAACGGTTGTCAATGTGTGCACTCAACTTCCAGAGTTAAACCCGTGTGTGGATTCAGCAGTCTGCAAACACTTTCTCTGCAGAGTCCCAAAACAGGCGTTTTCAGCCCATTACCGGCATATGGAAGAAACAGCAGTAAGCACAGGGAAATATCTGCTTCTAAATCCAAAACGCAGCTATCTAACAGAACGGTTGTCAATGTGTGCACTCAACTTCCAGAGTTAAACCCGTGTGTGGATTCAGCAGTCTGCAAACACTTTCTCTGCAGAGTCCCAAAACAGGCGTTTTCAGCCCATTACCGGCATATGGAAGAAACAGCCATAAGCACAGGGAAATATCTGCTTCTAAATCCAAAACGCAGCTATCTAACAGAACGGTTGTCAATGTGTGCACTCAACTTCCAGAGTTAAACCCGTGTGTGGATTCAGCAGTCTGCAAACATCTTCTCTGCAGAGTCCCAAACCAGGGGTTTTCAGCCCATTACCGGCATATGGAAGAAACAGCAGTAAGCACAGGGAAATATCTGCTTCTAAATCCAAAACGCAGCTATCTAACAGAACGGTTGTCAATGTGTGCACTCAACTTCCAGAGTTAAACCCGTGTGTGGATTCAGCAGTCTGCAAACATCTTCTCTGCAGGGTCCCAAACCAGGCGTTTTCAGCCCATTACCGGCATATGGAAGAAACAGCAGTAAGCAAAGGGAAATATCTGCTTCTAAATCCAAAACGCAGCTATCTAACAGAACGGTTGTCAATGTGTGCACTCAACTTCCAGAGTTAAACCCGTGTGTGGATTCAGCAGTCTGCAAACACTTTCTCTGCAGAGTCCCAAACCAGGCGTTTTCAGCCCATTACCGGCATATGGAAGAAACAGCAGTAAGCACAGGGAAATATCTGCTTCTAAATCCAAAACGCAGCTATCTAACAGAACGGTTGTCAATGTGTGCACTCAACTTCCAGAGTTAAACCCGTGTGTGGATTCAGCAGTCTGCAAACACTTTCTCTGCAGAGTCCCAAAACAGGCGTTTTCAGCCCATTACCGGCATATGGAAGAAACAGCAGAAAGCACAGGGAAATATCTGCTTCTAAATCCAAAACGCAGCTATCTAACAGAACGGTTGTCAATGTGTGCACTCAACTTCCAGAGTTAAACCCGTGTGTGGATTCAGCAGTCTGCAAACATCTTCTCTGCAGAGTCCCAAACCAGGCGTTTTCAGCCCATTACCGGCATATGGAAGAAACAGCAGTAAGCACAGGGAAATATCTGCTTCTAAATCCAAAACGCAGCTATCTAACAGAACGGTTGTCAATGTGTGCACTCAACTTCCAGAGTTAAACCCGTGTGTGGATTCAGCAGTCTGCAAACATCTTCTCTGCAGAGTCCCAAACCAGGGGTTTTCAGCCCATTACCGGCATATGGAAGAAACAGCAGTAAGCACAGGGAAATATCTGCTTCTAAATCCAAAACGCAGCTATCTAACAGAACGGTTGTCAATGTGTGCACTCAACTTCCAGAGTTAAACCCGTGTGTGGATTCAGCAGTCTGCAAACATCTTCTCTGCAGGGTCCCAAACCAGGCGTTTTCAGCCCATTACCGGCATATGGAAGAAACAGCAGTAAGCAAAGGGAAATATCTGCTTCTAAATCCAAAACGCAGCTATCTAACAGAACGGTTGTCAATGTGTGCACTCAACTTCCAGAGTTAAACCCGTGTGTGGATTCAGCAGTCTGCAAACACTTTCTCTGCAGAGTCCCAAACCAGGCGTTTTCAGCCCATTACCGGCATATGGAAGAAACAGCAGTAAGCACAGGGAAATATCTGCTTCTAAATCCAAAACGCAGCTATCTAACAGAACGGTTGTCAATGTGTGCACTCAACTTCCAGAGTTAAACCCGTGTGTGGATTCAGCAGTCTGCAAACACTTTCTCTGCAGAGTCCCAAACCAGGCGTTTTCAGCCCATTACCGGCATATGGAAGAAACAGCAGTAAGCCCAGGGAAATATCTGCTTCTAAATCCAAAACGCAGCTATCTAACAGAACGGTTGTCAATGTGTGCACTCAACTTCCAGAGTTAAACCCGTGTGTGGATTCAGCAGTCTGCAAACACTTTCTCTTCAGAGTCCCAAAGCAGGCGTTTTCAGCCCATTACCGGCATACGGAAGAAACAGCAGTAAGCACAGGGAAATATCTGCTTCTAAATCCAAAACGCAGCTATCTAACAGAACGGTTGTCAATGTGTGCACTCAACTTCCAGAGTTAAACCCGTGTGTGGATTCAGCAGTCTGCAAACACTTTCTCTGCAGAGTCACAAAACAGGCGTTTTCAGCCCATTACCGGCATATGGAAGAAACAGCAGTAAGCCCAGGGAAATATCTGCTTCTAAATCCAAAACGCAGTTATCTAACAGAACGGTTGTCAATGTGTGCACTCAACTTCCAGAGTTAAACCCGTGTGTGGATTCAGCAGTCTGCAAACATCTTCTCTGCAGGGTCCCAAACCAGGCGTTTTCAGCCCATTACCGGCATATGGAGGAAACAGCAGTAAGCCCAGGGAAATATCTGCTTCTAAATCCAAAACGCAGCTATCTAACAGAACGGTTGTCAATGTGTGCACTCAACTTCCAGAGTTAAACTCGTGTGTGGATTCAGCAGTCTGCAAACACTTTCTCTGCAGAGTCCCAAAACAGGCGTTTTCAGCCCATTACCGGCATATGGAAGAAACAGCAGTAAGCACAGGGAAATATCTGCTTCTAAATCCAAAACGCAGCTATCTAACAGAACGGTTGTCAATGTGTGCACTCAACTTCCAGAGTTAAACCCGTGTGTGGATTCAGCAGTCTGCAAACACTTTCTCTGCAGAGTCCCAAAACAGGCGTTTTCAGCCCATTACCGGCATATGTAAGAAACAGCAGTAAGCACAGGGAAATATCTGCTTCTAAATCCAAAACGCAGCTATCTAACAGAACGGTTGTCAATGTGTGCACTCAACTTCCAGAGTTAAACCCGTGTGTGGATTCAGCAGTCTGCAAACACTTTCTCTGCAGAGTCCCAAAACAGGCGTTTTCAGCCCATTACCGGCATATGGAAGAAACAGCCATAAGCACAGGGAAATATCTGCTTCTAAATCCAAAACGCAGCTATCTAACAGAACGGTTGTCAATGTGTGCACTCAACTTCCAGAGTTAAACCCGTGTGTGGATTCAGCAGTCTGCAAACATCTTCTCTGCAGAGTCCCAAACCAGGGGTTTTCAGCCCATTACCGGCATATGGAAGAAACAGCAGTAAGCACAGGGAAATATCTGCTTCTAAATCCAAAACGCAGCTATCTAACAGAACGGTTGTCAATGTGTGCACTCAACTTCCAGAGTTAAACCCGTGTGTGGATTCAGCAGTCTGCAAACATCTTCTCTGCAGGGTCCCAAACCAGGCGTTTTCAGCCCATTACCGGCATATGGAAGAAACAGCAGTAAGCAAAGGGAAATATCTGCTTCTAAATCCAAAACGCAGCTATCTAACAGAACGGTTGTCAATGTGTGCACTCAACTTCCAGAGTTAAACCCGTGTGTGGATTCAGCAGTCTGCAAACACTTTCTCTGCAGAGTCCCAAACCAGGCGTTTTCAGCCCATTACCGGCATATGGAAGAAACAGCAGTAAGCACAGGGAAATATCTGCTTCTAAATCCAAAACGCAGCTATCTAACAGAACGGTTGTCAATGTGTGCACTCAACTTCCAGAGTTAAACCCGTGTGTGGATTCAGCAGTCTGCAAACACTTTCTCTGCAGAGTCCCAAAACAGGCGTTTTCAGCCCATTACCGGCATATGGAAGAAACAGCAGAAAGCACAGGGAAATATCTGCTTCTAAATCCAAAACGCAGCTATCTAACAGAACGGTTGTCAATGTGTGCACTCAACTTCCAGAGTTAAACCCGTGTGTGGATTCAGCAGTCTGCAAACATCTTCTCTGCAGAGTCCCAAACCAGGCGTTTTCAGCCCATTACCGGCATATGGAAGAAACAGCAGTAAGCACAGGGAAATATCTGCTTCTAAATCCAAAACGCAGCTATCTAACAGAACGGTTGTCAATGTGTGCACTCAACTTCCAGAGTTAAACCCGTGTGTGGATTCAGCAGTCTGCAAACATCTTCTCTGCAGAGTCCCAAACCAGGCGTTTTCAGCCCATTACCGGCATATGGAAGAAACAGCAGTAAGCCCAGGGAAATATCTGCTTCTAAATCCAAAACGCAGCTATCTATCAGAACGGTTGACAATGTGTGCACTCAACTTCCAGAGTTAAACCCGTGTGTGGATTCAGCAGTCTGCAAACACTTTCTCTGCAGAGTCCCAAACCAGGCGTTTTCAGCCCATTACCGGCATATGGAAGAAACAGCAGTAAGCACAGGGAAATATCTGCTTCTAAATCCAAAACGCAGCTATCTAACAGAACGGTTGTCAATGTGTGCACTCAACTTCCAGAGTTAAACCCGTGTGTGGATTCAGCAGTCTGCAAACACTTTCTCTGCAGAGTCCCAAAACAGGCGTTTTCAGCCCATTACCGGCATATGGAAGAAACAGCAGTAAGCACAGGGAAATATCTGCTTCTAAATCCAAAACGCAGCTATCTAACAGAACGGTTGTCAATGTGTGCACTCAATTTCCAGAGTTAAACCCGTGTGTGGATTCAGCAGTCTGCAAACACTTTCTCTGCAGAGTCCCAAAACAGGCGTTTTCAGCCCATTACCGGCATATGGAAGAAACAGCAGTAAGCCCAGGGAAATATCTGCTTCTAAATCCAAAACGCAGCTATCTAACAGAACGGTTGTCAATGTTTGCACTCAACTTCTAGAGTTAAACCCGTGTGTGGATTCAGCAGTCTGCAAACACTTTCTCTGCAGAGTCCCAAAACAGGCGTTTTCAGCCCATTACCGGCATACGGAAGAAACAGCAGTAAGCACAGGGAAATATCTCCTTCTAAATCCAAAACGCAGCTATCTAACAGAACGGTTGTCAATGTGTGCACTCAACTTCCAGAGTTAAACCCGTGTGTGGATTCAGCAGTCTGCAAACACTTTCTCTGCAGAGTCCCAAAACAGGCGTTTTCAGCCCATTACCGGCATATGGAAGAAACAGCAGTAAGCACAGGGAAATATCTGCTTCTAAATCCAAAACGCAGCTATCTAACAGAACGGTTGTCAATGTGTGCACTCAACTTCCAGAGTTAAACCCGTGTGTGGATTCAGCAGTCTGCAAACATCTTCTCTGCAGAGTCCCAAACCAGGCGTTTTCAGCCCATTACCGGCATATGGAAGAAACAGCAGTAAGCACAGGGAAATATCTGCTTCTAAATCCAAAACGCAGCTATCTAACAGAACGGTTGTCAATGTGTGCACTCAACTTCCAGAGTTAAACCCGTGTGTGGATTCAGCAGTCTGCAAACATCTTCTCTACAGAGTCCCAAACCAGGCGTTTTCAGCCCATTACCGGCATATGGAAGAAACAGCAGTAAGCCCAGGGAAATATCTGCTTCTAAATCCAAAACGCAGCTATCTAACAGAACGGTTGTCAATGTGTGCACTCAACTTCCAGAGTTAAACCCGTGTGTGGATTCAGCAGTCTGCAAACACTTTCTCTGCAGAGTCCCAAACCAGGCGTTTTCAGCCCATTACCGGCATACGGAAGAAACAGCAGTAAGCACAGGGAAATATCTGCTTCTAAATCCAAAACGCAGCTATCTAACAGAACGGTTGTCAATGTGTGCACTCAACTTCCAGAGTTAAACCCGTGTGTGGATTCAGCAGTCTGCAAACACTTTCTCTGCAGAGTCCCAAAACAGGCGTTTTCAGCCCATTACCGGCATATGGAAGAAACAGCAGTAAGCCCAGGGAAATATCTGCTTCTAAATCCAAAACGCAGCTATCTAACAGAACGGTTGTCAATGTGTGCACTCAACTTCCAGAGTTAAACCCGTGTGTGGATTCAGCAGTCTGCAAACACTTTCTCTGCAGAGTCCCAAACCAGGCGTTTTCAGCCCATTACCGGCATATGGAAGAAACAGCAGTAAGCAAAGGGAAATATCTGCTTCTAAATCCAAAACGCAGCTATCTAACAGAACGGTTGTCAATGTGTGCACTCAACTTCCAGAGTTAAACCCGTGTGTGGATTCAGCAGTCTGCAAACATCTTCTCTGCAGGGTCCCAAACCAGGCGTTTTCAGCCCATTACCGGCATATGGAGGAAACAGCAGTAAGCCCAGGGAAATATCTGCTTCTAAATCCAAAACGCAGCTATCTAACAGAACGGTTGTCAATGTGTGCACTCAACTTCCAGAGTTAAACCCGTGTGTGGATTCAGCAGTCTGCAAACACTTTCTCTGCAGAGTCCCAAACCAGGCGTTTTCAGCCCATTACCGGCATATGGAAGAAACAGCAGTAAGCACAGGGAAATATCTGCTTCTAAATCCAAAACGCAGCTATCTAACAGAACGGTTGTCAATGTGTGCACTCAACTTCCAGAGTTAAACCCGTGTGTGGATTCAGCAGTCTGCAAACATCTTCTCTGCAGAGTCCCAAACCAGGCGTTTTCAGCCCATTACCGGCATATGGAAGAAACAGCAGTAAGCCCAGGGAAATATCTGCTTCTAAATCCAAAACGCAGCTATCTAACAGAACGGTTGTCAATGTGTGCACTCAACTTCCAGAGTTAAACCCGTGTGTGGATTCAGCAGTCTGCAAACACTTTCTCTTCAGAGTCCCAAAGCAGGCGTTTTCAGCCCATTACCGGCATACGGAAGAAACAGCAGTAAGCACAGGGAAATATCTGCTTCTAAATCCAAAACGCAGCTATCTAACAGAACGGTTGTCAATGTGTGCACTCAACTTCCAGAGTTAAACCCGTGTGTGGATTCAGCAGTCTGCAAACACTTTCTCTGCAGAGTCACAAAACAGGCGTTTTCAGCCCATTACCGGCATATGGAAGAAACAGCAGTAAGCCCAGGGAAATATCTGCTTCTAAATCCAAAACGCAGTTATCTAACAGAACGGTTGTCAATGTGTGCACTCAACTTCCAGAGTTAAACCCGTGTGTGGATTCAGCAGTCTGCAAACATCTTCTCTGCAGGGTCCCAAACCAGGCGTTTTCAGCCCATTACCGGCATATGGAGGAAACAGCAGTAAGCCCAGGGAAATATCTGCTTCTAAATCCAAAACGCAGCTATCTAACAGAACGGTTGTCAATGTGTGCACTCAACTTCCAGAGTTAAACTCGTGTGTGGATTCAGCAGTCTGCAAACACTTTCTCTGCAGAGTCCCAAAACAGGCGTTTTCAGCCCATTACCGGCATATGGAAGAAACAGCAGTAAGCACAGGGAAATATCTGCTTCTAAATCCAAAACGCAGCTATCTAACAGAACGGTTGTCAATGTGTGCACTCAACTTCCAGAGTTAAACCCGTGTGTGGATTCAGCAGTCTGCAAACACTTTCTCTGCAGAGTCCCAAAACAGGCGTTTTCAGCCCATTACCGGCATATGTAAGAAACAGCAGTAAGCACAGGGAAATATCTGCTTCTAAATCCAAAACGCAGCTATCTAACAGAACGGTTGTCAATGTGTGCACTCAACTTCCAGAGTTAAACCCGTGTGTGGATTCAGCAGTCTGCAAACACTTTCTCTGCAGAGTCCCAAAACAGGCGTTTTCAGCCCATTACCGGCATATGGAAGAAACAGCCATAAGCACAGGGAAATATCTGCTTCTAAATCCAAAACGCAGCTATCTAACAGAACGGTTGTCAATGTGTGCACTCAACTTCCAGAGTTAAACCCGTGTGTGGATTCAGCAGTCTGCAAACATCTTCTCTGCAGAGTCCCAAACCAGGGGTTTTCAGCCCATTACCGGCATATGGAAGAAACAGCAGTAAGCACAGGGAAATATCTGCTTCTAAATCCAAAACGCAGCTATCTAACAGAACGGTTGTCAATGTGTGCACTCAACTTCCAGAGTTAAACCCGTGTGTGGATTCAGCAGTCTGCAAACATCTTCTCTGCAGAGTCCCAAACCAGGCGTTTTCAGCCCATTACCGGCATATGGAAGAAACAGCAGTAAGCACAGGGAAATATCTGCTTCTAAATCCAAAACGCAGCTATCTAACAGAACGGTTGTCAATGTGTGCACTCAACTTCCAGAGTTAAACCCGTGTGTGGATTCAGCAGTCTGCAAACACTTTCTCTGCAGAGTCCCAAACCAGGCGTTTTCAGCCCATTACCGGCATATGGAAGAAACAGCAGTAAGCACAGGGAAATATCTGCTTCTAAATCCAAAACGCAGCTATCTAAGAGAACGGTTGTCAATGTGTGCACTCAACTTCCAGAGTTAAACCCGTGTGTGGATTCAGCAGTCTGCAAACACTTTCTCTGCAGAGTCCCAAAACAGGCGTTTTCAGCCCATTACCGGCATATGGAAGAAACAGCAGTAAGCACAGGGAAATATCTGCTTCTAAATCCAAAACGCAGCTATCTAAAAGAACGGTTGTCAATGTGTGCACTCAACTTCCAGAGTTAAACCCGTGTGTGGATTCAGCAGTCTGCAAACATCTTCTCTGCAGAGTCCCAAACCAGGCGTTTTCAGCCCATTACCGGCATATGGAAGAAACAGCAGTAAGCCCAGGGAAATATCTGCTTCTAAATCCAAAACGCAGCTATCTAACAGAACGGTTGTCAATGTGTGCACTCAACTTCCAGAGTTAAACCCGTGTGTGGATTCAGCAGTCTGCAAACACTTTCTCTGCAGAGTCCCAAACCAGGCGTTTTCAGCCCATTACCGGCATATGGAAGAAACAGCAGTAAGCACAGGGAAATATCTGCTTCTAAATCCAAAACGCAGCTATCTAACAGAACGGTTGTCAATGTGTGCACTCAACTTCCAGAGTTAAACCCGTGTGTGGATTCAGCAGTCTGCAAACACTTTCTCTGCAGAGTCACAAAACAGGCGTTTTCAGCCCATTACCGGCATATGGAAGAAACAGCAGTAAGCACAGGGAAATATCTGCTTCTAAATCCAAAACGCAGCTATCTAACAGAACGGTTGTCAATGTGTGCACTCAACTTCCAGAGTTAAACCCGTGTGTGGATTCAGCAGTCTGCAAACATCTTCTCTGCAGAGTCCCAAACCAGGCGTTTTCAGCCCATTACCGGCATATGGAAGAAACAGCAGTAAGCACAGGGAAATATCTGCTTCTAAATCCAAAACGCAGCTATCTAACAGAACGGTTGTCAATGTGTGCACTCAACTTCCAGAGTTAAACCCGTGTGTGGATTCAGCAGTCTGCAAACACTTTCTCTGCAGAGTCCCAAAACAGGCGTTTTCAGCCCATTACCGGCATATGGAAGAAACAGCAGTAAGCCCAGGGAAATATCTGCTTCTAAATCCAAAACGCAGCTATCTAACAGAACGGTTGTCAATGTGTGCACTCAACTTCCAGAGTTAAACCCGTGTGTGGATTCAGCAGTCTGCAAACACTTTCTCTGCAGAGTCCCAAAACAGGCGTTTTCAGCCCATTACCGGCATATGGAAGAAACAGCAGTAAGCACAGGGAAATATCTGCTTCTAAATCCAAAACGCAGCTATCTAACAGAACGGTTGTCAATGTGTGCACTCAACTTCCAGAGTTAAACCCGTGTGTGGATTCAGCAGTCTGCAAACACTTTCTCTGCAGAGTCCCAAAACAGGCGTTTTCAGCCCATTACCGGCATATGTAAGAAACAGCAGTAAGCACAGGGAAATATCTGCTTCTAAATCCAAAACGCAGCTATCTAACAGAACGGTTGTCAATGTGTGCACTCAACTTCCAGAGTTAAACCCGTGTGTGGATTCAGCAGTCTGCAAACACTTTCTCTGCAGAGTCCCAAAACAGGCGTTTTCAGCCCATTACCGGCATATGGAAGAAACAGCCATAAGCACAGGGAAATATCTGCTTCTAAATCCAAAACGCAGCTATCTAACAGAACGGTTGTCAATGTGTGCACTCAACTTCCAGAGTTAAACCCGTGTGTGGATTCAGCAGTCTGCAAACATCTTCTCTGCAGAGTCCCAAACCAGGGGTTTTCAGCCCATTACCGGCATATGGAAGAAACAGCAGTAAGCACAGGGAAATATCTGCTTCTAAATCCAAAACGCAGCTATCTAACAGAACGGTTGTCAATGTGTGCACTCAACTTCCAGAGTTAAACCCGTGTGTGGATTCAGCAGTCTGCAAACATCTTCTCTGCAGAGTCCCAAACCAGGCGTTTTCAGCCCATTACCGGCATATGGAAGAAACAGCAGTAAGCCCAGGGAAATATCTGCTTCTAAATCCAAAACGCAGCTATCTAACAGAACGGTTGTCAATGTGTGCACTCAACTTCCAGAGTTAAACCCGTGTGTGGATTCAGCAGTCTGCAAACACTTTCTCTGCAGAGTCCCAAACCAGGCGTTTTCAGCCCATTACCGGCATATGGAAGAAACAGCAGTAAGCACAGGGAAATATCTGCTTCTAAATCCAAAACGCAGCTATCTAACAGAACGGTTGTCAATGTGTGCACTCAACTTCCAGAGTTAAACCCGTGTGTGGATTCAGCAGTCTGCAAACACTTTCTCTGCAGAGTCCCAAAACAGGCGTTTTCAGCCCATTACCGGCATATGGAAGAAACAGCAGTAAGCACAGGGAAATATCTGCTTCTAAATCCAAAACGCAGCTATCTAACAGAACGGTTGTCAATGTGTGCACTCAACTTCCAGAGTTAAACCCGTGTGTGGATTCAGCAGTCTGCAAACATCTTCTCTGCAGAGTCCCAAACCAGGCGTTTTCAGCCCATTACCGGCATATGGAAGAAACAGCAGTAAGCACAGGGAAATATCTGCTTCTAAATCCAAAACGCAGCTATCTAACAGAACGGTTGTCAATGTGTGCACTCAACTTCCAGAGTTAAACCCGTGTGTGGATTCAGCAGTCTGCAAACATCTTCTCTGCAGAGTCCCAAACCAGGCGTTTTCAGCCCATTACCGGCTTATGGAAGAAACAGCAGTAAGCCCAGGGAAATATCTGCTTCTAAATCCAAAACGCAGCTATCTAACAGAACGGTTGTCAATGTGTGCACTCAACTTCCAGAGTTAAACCCGTGTGTGGATTCAGCAGTCTGCAAACACTTTCTCTGCAGAGTCCCAAACCAGGCGTTTTCAGCCCATTACCGGCATATGGAAGAAACAGCAGTAAGCACAGGGAAATATCTGCTTCTAAATCCAAAACGCAGCTATCTAACAGAACGGTTGTCAATGTGTGCACTCAACTTCCAGAGTTAAACCCGTGTGTGGATTCAGCAGTCTGCAAACACTTTCTCTGCAGAGTCCCAAAACAGGCGTTTTCAGCCCATTACCGGCATATGGAAGAAACAGCAGTAAGCACAGGGAAATATCTGCTTCTAAATCCAAAACGCAGCTATCTAACAGAACGGTTGTCAATGTGTGCACTCAACTTCCAGAGTTAAACCCGTGTGTGGATTCAGCAGTCTGCAAACATCTTCTCTGCAGAGTCCCAAACCAGGCGTTTTCAGCCCATTACCGGCATATGGAAGAAACAGCAGTAAGCACAGGGAAATATCTGCTTCTAAATCCAAAACGCAGCTATCTAACAGAACGGTTGTCAATGTGTGCACTCAACTTCCAGAGTTAAACCCGTGTGTGGATTCAGCAGTCTGCAAACACTTTCTCTGCAGAGTCCCAAAACAGGCGTTTTCAGCCCATTACCGGCATATGGAAGAAACAGCAGTAAGCACAGGGAAATATCTGCTTCTAAATCCAAAACGCAGCTATCTAACAGAACGGTTGTCAATGTGTGCACTCAACTTCCAGAGTTAAACCCGTGTGTGGATTCAGGAGTCTGCAAACACTTTCTCTGCAGAGTCCCAAAACAGGCGTTTTCAGCCCATTACCGGCATATGGAAGAAACAGCAGTAAGCCCAGGGAAATATCTGCTTCTAAATCCAAAACGCAGCTATCTAACAGAACGGTTGTCAATGTTTGCACTCAACTTCTAGAGTTAAACCCGTGTGTGGATTCAGCAGTCTGCAAACACTTTCTCTGCAGAGTCCCAAAACAGGCGTTTTCAGCCCATTACCGGCATACGGAAGAAACAGCAGTAAGCACAGGGAAATATCTGCTTCTAAATCCAAAACGCAGCTATCTAACAGAACGGTTGTCAATGTGTGCACTCAACTTCCAGAGTTAAACCCGTGTGTGGATTCAGCAGTCTGCAAACACTTTCTCTGCAGAGTCCCAAAACAGGCGTTTTCAGCCCATTACCGGCATATGGAAGAAACAGCAGTAAGCACAGGGAAATATCTGCTTCTAAATCCAAAACGCAGCTATCTAACAGAACGGTTGTCAATGTGTGCACTCAACTTCCAGAGTTAAACCCGTGTGTGGATTCAGCAGTCTGCAAACATCTTCTCTGCAGAGTCCCAAACCAGGCGTTTTCAGCCCATTACCGGCATATGGAAGAAACAGCAGTAAGCACAGGGAAATATCTGCTTCTAAATCCAAAACGCAGCTATCTAACAGAACGGTTGTCAATGTGTGCACTCAACTTCCAGAGTTAAACCCGTGTGTGGATTCAGCAGTCTGCAAACATCTTCTCTGCAGAGTCCCAAACCAGGCGTTTTCAGCCCATTACCGGCATATGGAAGAAACAGCAGTAAGCCCAGGGAAATATCTGCTTCTAAATCCAAAACGCAGCTATCTAACAGAACGGTTGTCAATGTGTGCACTCAACTTCCAGAGTTAAACCCGTGTGTGGATTCAGCAGTCTGCAAACACTTTCTCTGCAGAGTCCCAAACCAGGCGTTTTCAGCCCATTACCGGCATACGGAAGAAACAGCAGTAAGCACAGGGAAATATCTGCTTCTAAATCCAAAACGCAGCTATCTAACAGAACGGTTGTCAATGTGTGCACTCAACTTCCAGAGTTAAACCCGTGTGTGGATTCAGCAGTCTGCAAACACTTTCTCTGCAGAGTCCCAAAACAGGCGTTTTCAGCCCATTACCGGCATATGGAAGAAACAGCAGTAAGCCCAGGGAAATATCTGCTTCTAAATCCAAAACGCAGCTATCTAACAGAACGGTTGTCAATGTGTGCACTCAACTTCCAGAGTTAAACCCGTGTGTGGATTCAGCAGTCTGCAAACACTTTCTCTGCAGAGTCCCAAAACAGGCGTTTTCAGCCCATTACCGGCATATGGAAGAAACAGCAGTAAGCAAAGGGAAATATCTGCTTCTAAATCCAAAACGCAGCTATCTAACAGAACGGTTGTCAATGTGTGCACTCAACTTCCAGAGTTAAACCCGTGTGTGGATTCAGCAGTCTGCAAACATCTTCTCTGCAGGGTCCCAAACCAGGCGTTTTCAGCCCATTACCGGCATATGGAGGAAACAGCAGTAAGCCCAGGGAAATATCTGCTTCTAAATCCAAAACGCAGCTATCTAACAGAACGGTTGTCAATGTGTGCACTCAACTTCCAGAGTTAAACCCGTGTGTGGATTCAGCAGTCTGCAAACACGTTCTCTGCAGAGTCCCAAACCAGGCGTTTTCAGCCCATTACCGGCATATGGAAGAAACAGCAGTAAGCACAGGGAAATATCTGCTTCTAAATCCAAAACGCAGCTATCTAACAGAACGGTTGTCAATGTGTGCACTCAACTTCCAGAGTTAAACCCGTGTGTGGATTCAGCAGTCTGCAAACATCTTCTCTGCAGAGTCCCAAACCAGGCGTTTTCAGCCCATTACCGGCATATGGAAGAAACAGCAGTAAGCCCAGGGAAATATCTGCTTCTAAATCCAAAACGCAGCTATCTAACAGAACGGTTGTCAATGTGTGCACTCAACTTCCAGAGTTAAACCCGTGTGTGGATTCAGCAGTCTGCAAACACTTTCTCTTCAGAGTCCCAAAGCAGGCGTTTTCAGCCCATTACCGGCATACGGAAGAAACAGCAGTAAGCACAGGGAAATATCTGCTTCTAAATCCAAAACGCAGCTATCTAACAGAACGGTTGTCAATGTGTGCACTCAACTTCCAGAGTTAAACCCGTGTGTGGATTCAGCAGTCTGCAAACACTTTCTCTGCAGAGTCCCAAAACAGGCGTTTTCAGCCCATTACCGGCATATGGAAGAAACAGCAGTAAGCCCAGGGAAATATCTGCTTCTAAATCCAAAACGCAGCTATCTAACAGAACGGTTGTCAATGTGTGCACTCAACTTCCAGAGTTAAACCCGTGTGTGGATTCAGCAGTCTGCAAACACTTTCTCTGCAGAGTCCCAAAACAGGCGTTTTCAGCCCATTACCGGCATATGGAAGAAACAGCAGTAAGCACAGGGAAATATCTGCTTCTAAATCCAAAACGCAGCTATCTAACAGAACGGTTGTCAATGTGTGCACTCAACTTCCAGAGTTAAACCCGTGTGTGGATTCAGCAGTCTGCAAACATCTTCTCTGCAGGGTCCCAAACCAGGCGTTTTCAGCCCATTACCGGCATATGGAGGAAACAGCAGTAAGCCCAGGGAAATATCTGCTTCTAAATCCAAAACGCAGCTATCTAACAGAACGGTTGTCAATGTGTGCACTCAACTTCCAGAGTTAAACCCGTGTGTGGATTCAGCAGTCTGCAAACACTTTCTCTGCAGAGTCCCAAAACAGGCGTTTTCAGGCCCATTACCGGCATATGGAAGAAACAGCAGTAAGCACAGGGAAATATCTGCTTCTAAATCCAAAACGCAGCTATCTAACAGAACGGTTGTCAATGTGTGCACTCAACTTCCAGAGTTAAACCCGTGTGTGGATTCAGCAGTCTGCAAACACTTTCTCTGCAGAGTCCCAAAACAGGCGTTTTCAGCCCATTACCGGCATATGTAAGAAACAGCAGTAAGCACAGGGAAATATCTGCTTCTAAATCCAAAACGCAGCTATCTAACAGAACGGTTGTCAATGTGTGCACTCAACTTCCAGAGTTAAACCCGTGTGTGGATTCAGCAGTCTGCAAACACTTTCTCTGCAGAGTCCCAAAACAGGCGTTTTCAGCCCATTACCGGCATATGGAAGAAACAGCCATAAGCACAGGGAAATATCTGCTTCTAAATCCAAAACGCAGCTATCTAACAGAACGGTTGTCAATGTGTGCACTCAACTTCCAGAGTTAAACCCGTGTGTGGATTCAGCAGTCTGCAAACATCTTCTCTGCAGAGTCCCAAACCAGGGGTTTTCAGCCCATTACCGGCATATGGAAGAAACAGCAGTAAGCACAGGGAAATATCTGCTTCTAAATCCAAAACGCAGCTATCTAACAGAACGGTTGTCAATGTGTGCACTCAACTTCCAGAGTTAAACCCGTGTGTGGATTCAGCAGTCTGCAAACATCTTCTCTGCAGAGTCCCAAACCAGGCGTTTTCAGCCCATTACCGGCATATGGAAGAAACAGCAGTAAGCCCAGGGAAATATCTGCTTCTAAATCCAAAACGCAGCTATCTAACAGAACGGTTGTCAATGTGTGCACTCAACTTCCAGAGTTAAACCCGTGTGTGGATTCAGCAGTCTGCAAACACTTTCTCTGCAGAGTCCCAAACCAGGCGTTTTCAGCCCATTACCGGCATATGGAAGAAACAGCAGTAAGCACAGGGAAATATCTGCTTCTAAATCCAAAACGCAGCTATCTAACAGAACGGTTGTCAATGTGTGCACTCAACTTCCAGAGTTAAACCCGTGTGTGGATTCAGCAGTCTGCAAACACTTTCTCTGCAGAGTCCCAAAACAGGCGTTTTCAGCCCATTACCGGCATATGGAAGAAACAGCAGTAAGCACAGGGAAATATCTGCTTCTAAATCCAAAACGCAGCTATCTAACAGAACGGTTGTCAATGTGTGCACTCAACTTCCAGAGTTAAACCCGTGTGTGGATTCAGCAGTCTGCAAACATCTTCTCTGCAGAGTCCCAAACCAGGCGTTTTCAGCCCATTTCCGGCATATGGAAGAAACAGCAGTAAGCACAGGGAAATATCTGCTTCTAAATCCAAAACGCAGCTATCTAACAGAACGGTTGTCAATGTGTGCACTCAACTTCCAGAGTTAAACCCGTGTGTGGATTCAGCAGTCTGCAAACATCTTCTCTGCAGAGTCCCAAACCAGGCGTTTTCAGCCCATTACCGGCATATGGAAGAAACAGCAGTAAGCCCAGGGAAATATCTGCTTCTAAATCCAAAACGCAGCTATCTAACAGAACGGTTGTCAATGTGTGCACTCAACTTCCAGAGTTAAACCCGTGTGTGGATTCAGCAGTCTGCAAACACTTTCTCTGCAGAGTCCCAAACCAGGCGTTTTCAGCCCATTACCGGCATATGGAAGAAACAGCAGTAAGCACAGGGAAATATCTGCTTCTAAATCCAAAACGCAGCTATCTAACAGAACGGTTGTCAATGTGTGCACTCAACTTCCAGAGTTAAACCCGTGTGTGGATTCAGCAGTCTGCAAACACTTTCTCTGCAGAGTCCCAAAACAGGCGTTTTCAGCCCATTACCGGCATATGGAAGAAACAGCAGTAAGCACAGGGAAATATCTGCTTCTAAATCCAAAACGCAGCTATCTAACAGAACGGTTGTCAATGTGTGCACTCCACTTCCAGAGATAAACCCGTGTGTGGATTCAGCAGTCTGCAAACATCTTCTCTGCAGAGTCCCAAACCAGGCGTTTTCAGCCCATTACCGGCATATGGAAGAAACAGCAGTAAGCACAGGGAAATATCTGCTTCTAAATCCAAAACGCAGCTATCTAACAGAACGGTTGTCAATGTGTGCACTCAACTTCCAGAGTTAAACCCGTGTGTGGATTCAGCAGTCTGCAAACACTTTCTCTGCAGAGTCCCAAAACAGGCGTTTTCAGCCCATTACCGGCATATGGAAGAAACAGCAGTAAGCCCAGGGAAATATCTGCTTCTAAATCCAAAACGCAGCTATCTAACAGAACGCTTGTCAATGTGTGCACTCAACTTCCAGAGTTAAACCCGTGTGTGGATTCAGCAGTCTGCAAACACTTTCTCTGCAGAGTCCCAAAACAGGCGTTTTCAGCCCATTACCGGCATATGGAAGAAACAGCAGTAAGCACAGGGAAATATCTGCTTCTAAATCCAAAACGCAGCTATCTAACAGAACGGTTGTCAATGTGTGCACTCAACTTCCAGAGTTAAACCCGTGTGTGGATTCAGCAGTCTGCAAACATCTTCTCTGCAGAGTCCCCAAACCAGGCGTTTTCAGCCCATTACCGGCATATGGAAGAAACAGCAGTAAGCACAGGGAAATATCTGCTTCTAAATCCAAAACGCAGCTATCTAACAGAACGGTTGTCAATGTGTGCACTCAACTTCCAGAGTTAAACCGTGTGTGGATTCAGCAGTCTGCAAACACTTTCTCTGCAGAGTCCCAAAAACAGGCGTTTTCAGCCCATTACCGGCATATGGAAGAAACAGCAGTAAGCCCAGGGAAATATCTGCTTCTAAATCCAAAACGCAGCTATCTAACAGAACGGTTGTCAATGTGTGCACTCAACTTCCAGAGTTAAACCCGTGTGTGGATTCAGCAGTCTGCAAACACTTTCTCTGCAGAGTCCCAAAACAGGCGTTTTCAGCCCATTACCGGCATATGGAAGAAACAGCAGTAAGCAAAGGGAAATATCTGCTTCTAAATCCAAAACGCAGCTATCTAACAGAACGGTTGTCAATGTGTGCACTCAACTTCCAGAGTTAAACCCGTGTGTGGATTCAGCAGTCTGCAAACACTTTCTCTGCAGAGTCCAAAAACAGGCGTTTTCAGCCCATTACCGGCATATGGAAGAAACTGCAGTAAGCACAGGGAAATATCTGCTTCTAAATCCAAAACGCAGCTATCTAACAGAACGGTTGTCAATGTGTGCACTCAACTTCCAGAGTTAAACCCGTGTGTGGATTCAGCAGTCTGCAAACATCTTCTCTGCAGAGTCCCAAACCAGGCGTTTTCAGCCCTTTACCGGCATATGGAAGAAACAGCAGTAAGCCCAGGGAAATATCTGCTTCTAAATCCAAAACGCAGCTATCTAACAGAACGGTTGTCAATGTGTGCACTCAACTTCCAGAGTTAAACCCGTGTGTGGATTCAGCAGTCTGCAAACACTTTCTCTGCAGAGTCCCAAACCAGGCGTTTTCAGCCCATTACCGGCATATGGAAAAAACAGCAGTAAGCACAGGGAAATATCTGCTTCTAAATCCAAAACGCAGCTATCTAACAGAACGGTTGTCAATGTGTGCACTCAACTTCCAGAGTTAAACCCGTGTGTGGATTCAGCAGTCTGCAAACACTTTCTCTGCAGAGTCCCAAAACAGGCGTTTTCAGCCCATTACCGGCATATGGAAGAAACAGCAGTAAGCCCAGGGAAATATCTGCTTCTAAATCCAAAACGCAGCTATCTAACAGAACGGTTGTCAATGTGTGCACTCAACTTCCAGAGTTAAACCCGTGTGTGGATTCAGCAGTCTGCAAACACTTTCTCTGCAGAGTCCCAAAACAGGCGTTTTCAGCCCATTACCGGCATATGGAAGAAACAGCAGTAAGCACAGGGAAATATCTGCTTCTAAATCCAAAAGGCAGCTATCTAACAGAACGGTTGTCAATGTGTGCACTCAACTTCCAGAGTTAAACCCGTGTGTGGATTCAGCAGTCTGCAAACACTTTCTCTGCAGAGTCCCAAAACAGGCGTTTTCAGCCCATTACCGGCATATGGAAGAAACAGCAGTAAGCACAGGGAAATATCTGCTTCTAAATCCAAAACGCAGCTATCTAACAGAACGGTTGTCAATGTGTGCACTCAACTTCCAGAGTTAAACCCGTGTGTGGATTCAGCAGTCTGCAAACACTTTCTCTGCAGAGTCCCAAAACAGGCGTTTTCAGCCCATTACCGGCATATGGAAGAAACAGCAGTAAGCACAGGGAAATATCTGCTTCTAAATCCAAAACGCAGCTATCTGACAGAACGGTTGTCAATGTGTGCACTCAACTTCCAGAGTTAAACCCGTGTGTGGATTCAGCAGTCTGCAAACACTTTCTCTTCAGAGTCCCAAAGCAGGCGTTTTCAGCCCATTACCGGCATACGGAAGAAACAGCAGTAAGCACAGGGAAATATCTGCTTCTAAATCCAAAACGCAGCTATCTAACAGAACGGTTGTCAATGTGTGCACTCAACTTCCAGAGTTAAACCCGTGTGTGGATTCAGCAGTCTGCAAACACTTTCTCTGCAGAGTCCCAAAACAGGCGTTTTCAGCCCATTACCGGCATATGGAAGAAACAGCAGTAAGCCCCGGGAAATATCTGCTTCTAAATCCAAAACGCAGCTATCTAACAGAACGGTTGTCAATGTGTGCACTCAACTTCCAGAGTTAAACCCGTGTGTGGATTCAGCAGTCTGCAAACACTTTCTCTGCAGAGTCCCAAAACAGGCGTTTTCAGCCCATTACCGGCATATGGAAGAAACAGCAGTAAGCAAAGGGAAATATCTGCTTCTAAATCCAAAACGCAGCTATCTAACAGAACGGTTGTCAATGTGTGCACTCAACTTCCAGAGTTAAACCCGTGTGTGGATTCAGCAGTCTGCAAACATCTTCTCTGCAGGGTCCCAAACCAGGCGTTTTCAGCCCATTACCGGCATATGGAGGAAACAGCAGTAAGCCCAGGGAAATATCTGCTTCTAAATCCAAAACGCAGCTATCTAACAGAACGGTTGTCAATGTGTGCACTCAACTTCCAGAGTTAAACCCGTGTGTGGATTCAGCAGTCTGCAAACACTTTCTCTGCAGAGTCCCAAACCAGGCGTTTTCAGCCCATTACCGGCATATGGAAGAAACAGCAGTAAGCACAGGGAAATATCTGCTTCTAAATCCAAAACGCAGCTATCTAACAGAACGGTTGTCAATGTGTGCACTCAACTTCCAGAGTTAAACCCGTGTGTGGATTCAGCAGTCTGCAAACATCTTCTCTGCAGAGTCCCAAACCAGGCGTTTTCAGCCCATTACCGGCATATGGAAGAAACAGCAGTAAGCCCAGGGAAATATCTGCTTCTAAATCCAAAACGCAGCTATCTAACAGAACGGTTGTCAATGTGTGCACTCAACTTCCAGAGTTAAACCCGTGTGTGGATTCAGCAGTCTGCAAACACTTTCTCTTCAGAGTCCCAAAGCAGGCGTTTTCAGCCCATTACCGGCATATGGAAGAAACAGCAGTAAGCCCAGGGAAATATCTGCTTCTAAATCCAAAACGCAGCTATCTAACAGAACGGTTGTCAATGTGTGCACTCAACTTCCAGAGTTAAACCCGTGTGTGGATTCAGCAGTCTGCAAACACTTTCTCTGCAGAGTCCCAAAACAGGCGTTTTCAGCCCATTACCGGCATATGGAAGAAACAGCAGTAAGCAAAGGGAAATATCTGCTTCTAAATCCAAAACGCAGCTATCTAACAGAACGGTTGTCAATGTGTGCACTCAACTTCCAGAGTTAAACCCGTGTGTGGATTCAGCAGTCTGCAAACATCTTCTCTGCAGGGTCCCAAACCAGGCGTTTTCAGCCCATTACCGGCATATGGAGGAAACAGCAGTAAGCCCAGGGAAATATCTGCTTCTAAATCCAAAACGCAGCTATCTAACAGAACGGTTGTCAATGTGTGCACTCAACTTCCAGAGTTAAACCCGTGTGTGGATTCAGCAGTCTGCAAACACTTTCTCTGCAGAGTCCCAAAACAGGCGTTTTCAGCCCATTACCGGCATATGGAAGAAACAGCAGTAAGCACAGGGAAATATCTGCTTCTAAATCCAAAACGCAGCTATCTAACAGAACGGTTGTCAATGTGTGCACTCAACTTCCAGAGTTAAACCCGTGTGTGGATTCAGCAGTCTGCAAACACTTTCTCTGCAGAGTCCCAAAACAGGCGTTTTCAGCCCATTACCGGCATATGTAAGAAACAGCAGTAAGCACAGGGAAATATCTGCTTCTAAATCCAAAACGCAGCTATCTAACAGAACGGTTGTCAATGTGTGCACTCAACTTCCAGAGTTAAACCCGTGTGTGGATTCAGCAGTCTGCAAACACTTTCTCTGCAGAGTCCCAAAACAGGCGTTTTCAGCCCATTACCGGCATAAGGAAGAAACAGCCATAAGCACAGGGAAATATCTGCTTCTAAATCCAAAACGCAGCTATCTAACAGAACGGTTGTCAATGTGTGCACTCAACTTCCAGAGTTAAACCCGTGTGTGGATTCAGCAGTCTGCAAACATCTTCTCTGCAGAGTCCCAAACCAGGGGTTTTCAGCCCATTACCGGCATATGGAAGAAACAGCAGTAAGCACAGGGAAATATCTGCTTCTAAATCCAAAACGCAGCTATCTAACAGAACGGTTGTCAATGTGTGCACTCAACTTCCAGAGTTAAACCCGTGTGTGGATTCAGCAGTCTGCAAACATCTTCTCTGCAGAGTCCCAAACCAGGCGTTTTCAGCCCATTACCGGCATATGGAAGAAACAGCAGTAAGCCCAGGGAAATATCTGCTTCTAAATCCAAAACGCAGCTATCTAACAGAACGGTTGTCAATGTGTGCACTCAACTTCCAGAGTTAAACCCGTGTGTGGATTCAGCAGTCTGCAAACACTTTCTCTGCAGAGTCCCAAACCAGGCGTTTTCAGCCCATTACCGGCATATGGAAGAAACAGCAGTAAGCACAGGGAAATATCTGCTTCTAAATCCAAAACGCAGCTATCTAACAGAACGGTTGTCAATGTGTGCACTCAACTTCCAGAGTTAAACCCGTGTGTGGATTCAGCAGTCTGCAAACACTTTCTCTGCAGAGTCCCAAAACAGGCGTTTTCAGCCCATTACCGGCATATGGAAGAAACAGCAGTAAGCACAGGGAAATATCTGCTTCTAAATCCAAAACGCAGCTATCTAACAGAACGGTTGTCAATGTGTGCACTCAACTTCCAGAGTTAAACCCGTGTGTGGATTCAGCAGTCTGCAAACATCTTCTCTGCAGAGTCCCAAACCAGGCGTTTTCAGCCCATTACCGGCATATGGAAGAAACAGCAGTAAGCACAGGGAAATATCTGCTTCTAAATCCAAAACGCAGCTATCTAACAGAACGGTTGTCAATGTGTGCACTCAACTTCCAGAGTTAAACCCGTGTGTGGATTCAGCAGTCTGCAAACATCTTCTCTGCAGAGTCCCAAACCAGGCGTTTTCAGCCCATTACCGGCATATGGAAGAAACAACAGTAAGCCCAGGGAAATATCTGCTTCTAAATCCAAAACGCAGCTATCTAACAGAACGGTTGTCAATGTGTGCACTCAACTTCCAGAGTTAAACCCGTGTGTGGATTCAGCAGTCTGCAAACACTTTCTCTGCAGAGTCCCAAACCAGGCGTTTTCAGCCCATTACCGGCATATGGAAGAAACAGCAGTAAGCACAGGGAAATATCTGCTTCTAAATCCAAAACGCAGCTATCTAACAGAACGGTTGTCAATGTGTGCACTCAACTTCCAGAGTTAAACCCGTGTGTGGATTCAGCAGTCTGCAAACACTTTCTCTGCAGAGTCCCAAAACAGGCGTTTTCAGCCCATTACCGGCATATGGAAGAAACAGCAGTAAGCACAGGGAAATATCTGCTTCTAAATCCAAAACGCAGCTATCTAACAGAACGGTTGTCAATGTGTGCACTCAACTTCCAGAGTTAAACCCGTGTGTGGATTCAGCAGTCTGCAAACATCTTCTCTGCAGAGTCCCAAACCAGGCGTTTTCAGCCCATTACCGGCATATGGAAGAAACAGCAGTAAGCACAGGGAAATATATGCTTCTAAATCCAAAACGCAGCTATCTAACAGAACGGTTGTCAATGTGTGCACTCAACTTCCAGAGTTAAACCCGTGTGTGGATTCAGCAGTCTGCAAACACTTTCTCTGCAGAGTCCCAAAACAGGCGTTTTCAGCCCATTACCGGCATAAGGAAGAAACAGCCATAAGCACAGGGAAATATCTGCTTCTAAATCCAAAACGCAGCTATCTAACAGAACGGTTGTCAATGTGTGCACTCAACTTCCAGAGTTAAACCCGTGTGTGGATTCAGCAGTCTGCAAACATCTTCTCTGCAGAGTCCCAAACCAGGGGTTTTCAGCCCATTACCGGCATATGGAAGAAACAGCAGTAAGCACAGGGAAATATCTGCTTCTAAATCCAAAACGCAGCTATCTAACAGAACGGTTGTCAATGTGTGCACTCAACTTCCAGAGTTAAACCCGTGTGTGGATTCAGCAGTCTGCAAACATCTTCTCTGCAGAGTCCCAAACCAGGCGTTTTCAGCCCATTACCGGCATATGGAAGAAACAGCAGTAAGCCCAGGGAAATATCTGCTTCTAAATCCAAAACGCAGCTATCTAACAGAACGGTTGTCAATGTGTGCACTCAACTTCCAGAGTTAAACCCGTGTGTGGATTCAGCAGTCTGCAAACACTTTCTCTGCAGAGTCCCAAACCAGGCGTTTTCAGCCCATTACCGGCATATGGAAGAAACAGCAGTAAGCACAGGGAAATATCTGCTTCTAAATCCAAAACGCAGCTATCTAACAGAACGGTTGTCAATGTGTGCACTCAACTTCCAGAGTTAAACCCGTGTGTGGATTCAGCAGTCTGCAAACACTTTCTCTGCAGAGTCCCAAAACAGGCGTTTTCAGCCCATTACCGGCATATGGAAGAAACAGCAGTAAGCACAGGGAAATATCTGCTTCTAAATCCAAAACGCAGCTATCTAACAGAACGGTTGTCAATGTGTGCACTCAACTTCCAGAGTTAAACCCGTGTGTGGATTCAGCAGTCTGCAAACATCTTCTCTGCAGAGTCCCAAACCAGGCGTTTTCAGCCCATTACCGGCATATGGAAGAAACAGCAGTAAGCACAGGGAAATATCTGCTTCTAAATCCAAAACGCAGCTATCTAACAGAACGGTTGTCAATGTGTGCACTCAACTTCCAGAGTTAAACCCGTGTGTGGATTCAGCAGTCTGCAAACATCTTCTCTGCAGAGTCCCAAACCAGGCGTTTTCAGCCCATTACCGGCATATGGAAGAAACAACAGTAAGCCCAGGGAAATATCTGCTTCTAAATCCAAAACGCAGCTATCTAACAGAACGGTTGTCAATGTGTGCACTCAACTTCCAGAGTTAAACCCGTGTGTGGATTCAGCAGTCTGCAAACACTTTCTCTGCAGAGTCCCAAACCAGGCGTTTTCAGCCCATTACCGGCATATGGAAGAAACAGCAGTAAGCCCAGGGAAATATCTGCTTCTAAATCCAAAACGCAGCTATCTAACAGAACGGTTGTCAATGTGTGCACTCAACTTCCAGAGTTAAACCCGTGTGTGGATTCAGCAGTCTGCAAACACTTTCTCTGCAGAGTCCCAAAACAGGCGTTTTCAGCCCATTACCGGCATATGGAAGAAACAGCAGTAAGCACAGGGAAATATCTGCTTCTAAATCCAAAACGCAGCTATCTAACAGAACGGTTGTCAATGTGTGCACTCAACTTCCAGAGTTAAACCCGTGTGTGGATTCAGCAGTCTGCAAACATCTTCTCTGCAGAGTCCCAAACCAGGCGTTTTCAGCCCATTACCGGCATATGGAAGAAACAGCAGTAAGCACAGGGAAATATATGCTTCTAAATCCAAAACGCAGCTATCTAACAGAACGGTTGTCAATGTGTGCACTCAACTTCCAGAGTTAAACCCGTGTGTGGATTCAGCAGTCTGCAAACACTTTCTCTGCAGAGTCCCAAAACAGGCGTTTTCAGCCCATTACCGGCATATGGAAGAAACAGCAGTAAGCCCAGGGAAATATCTGCTTCTAAATCCAAAACGCAGCTATCTAACAGAACGGTTGTCAATGTGTGCACTCAACTTCCAGAGTTAAACCCGTGTGTGGATTCAGCAGTCTGCAAACACTTTCTCTGCAGAGTCCCAAAACAGGCGTTTTCAGCCCATTACCGGCATATGGAAGAAACAGCAGTAAGCACAGGGAAATATCTGCTTCTAAATCCAAAACGCAGCTATCTAACAGAACGGTTGTCAATGTGTGCACTCAACTTCCAGAGTTAAACCCGTGTGTGGATTCAGCAGTCTGCAAACATCTTCTCTGCAGAGTCCCAAACCAGGCGTTTTCAGCCCATTACCGGCATATGGAAGAAACAGCAGTAAGCACAGGGAAATATCTGCTTCTAAATCCAAAACGCAGCTATCTAACAGAACGGTTGTCAATGTGTGCACTCAACTTCCAGAGTTAAACCCGTGTGTGGATTCAGCAGTCTGCAAACACTTTCTCTGCAGAGTCCCAAAACAGGCGTTTTCAGCCCATTACCGGCATATGGAAGAAACAGCAGTAAGCCCAGGGAAATATCTGCTTCTAAATCCAAAACGCAGCTATCTAACAGAACGGTTGTCAATGTGTGCACTCAACTTCCAGAGTTAAACCCGTGTGTGGATTCAGCAGTCTGCAAACACTTTCTCTGCAGAGTCCCAAAACAGGCGTTTTCAGCCCATTACCGGCATATGGAAGAAACAGCAGTAAGCACAGGGAAATATCTGCTTCTAAATCCAAAACGCAGCTATCTAACAGAACGGTTGTCAATGTGTGCACTCAACTTCCAGAGTTAAACCCGTGTGTGGATTCAGCAGTCTGCAAACACTTTCTCTGCAGAGTCCCAAAACAGGCGTTTTCAGCCCATTACCGGCATATGGAAGAAACTGCAGTAAGCACAGGGAAATATCTGCTTCTAAATCCAAAACGCAGCTATCTAACAGAACGGTTGTCAATGTGTGCACTCAACTTCCAGAGTTAAACCCGTGTGTGGATTCAGCAGTCTGCAAACATCTTCTCTGCAGAGTCCCAAACCAGGCGTTTTCAGCCCTTTACCGGCATATGGAAGAAACAGCAGTAAGCCCAGGGAAATATCTGCTTCTAAATCCAAAACGCAGCTATCTAACAGAACGGTTGTCAATGTGTGCACTCAACTTCCAGAGTTAAACCCGTGTGTGGATTCAGCAGTCTGCAAACACTTTCTCTGCAGAGTCCCAAACCAGGCGTTTTCAGCCCATTACCGGCATATGGAAAAAACAGCAGTAAGCACAGGGAAATATCTGCTTCTAAATCCAAAACGCAGCTATCTAACAGAACGGTTGTCAATGTGTGCACTCAACTTCCAGAGTTAAACCCGTGTGTGGATTCAGCAGTCTGCAAACACTTTCTCTGCAGAGTCCCAAAACAGGCGTTTTCAGCCCATTACCGGCATATGGAAGAAACAGCAGTAAGCACAGGGAAATATCTGCTTCTAAATCCAAAACGCAGCTATCTAACAGAACGGTTGTCAATGTGTGCACTCAACTTCCAGAGTTAAACCCGTGTGTGGATTCAGCAGTCTGCAAACACTTTCTCTGCAGAGTCCCAAAACAGGCGTTTTCAGCCCATTACCGGCATATGGAAGAAACAGCAGTAAGCACAGGGAAATATCTGCTTCTAAATCCAAAACGCAGCTATCTAACAGAACGGTTGTCAATGTGTGCACTCAACTTCCAGAGTTAAACCCGTGTGTGGATTCAGCAGTCTGCAAACACTTTCTCTGCAGAGTCCCAAAACAGGCGTTTTCAGCCCATTACCGGCATATGGAAGAAACAGCAGTAAGCACAGGGAAATATCTGCTTCTAAATCCAAAACGCAGCTATCTAACAGAACGGTTGTCAATGTGTGCACTCAACTTCCAGAGTTAAACCCGTGTGTGGATTCAGCAGTCTGCAAACACTTTCTCTGCAGAGTCCCAAAACAGGCGTTTTCAGCCCATTACCGGCATATGGAAGAAACAGCAGTAAGCACAGGGAAATATCTGCTTCTAAATCCAAAACGCAGCTATCTGACAGAACGGTTGTCAATGTGTGCACTCAACTTCCAGAGATAAACCCGTGTGTGGATTCAGCAGTCTGCAAACACTTTCTCTTCAGAGTCCCAAAGCAGGCGTTTTCAGCCCATTACCGGCATACGGAAGAAACAGCAGTAAGCACAGGGAAATATCTGCTTCTAAATCCAAAACGCAGCTATCTAACAGAACGGTTGTCAATGTGTGCACTCAACTTCCAGAGTTAAACCCGTGTGTGGATTCAGCAGTCTGCAAACACTTTCTCTGCAGAGTCCCAAAACAGGCGTTTTCAGCCCATTACCGGCATATGGAAGAAACAGCAGTAAGCCCAGGGAAATATCTGCTTCTAAATCCAAAACACAGCTATCTAACAGAACGGTTGTCAATGTGTGCACTCAACTTCCAGAGTTAAACCCGTGTGTGGATTCAGCAGTCTGCAAACACTTTCTCTGCAGAGTCCCAAAACAGGCGTTTTCAGCCCATTACCGGCATATGGAAGAAACTGCAGTAAGCACAGGGAAATATCTGCTTCTAAATCCAAAACGCAGCTATCTAACAGAACGGTTGTCAATGTGTGCACTCAACTTCCAGAGTTAAACCCGTGTGTGGATTCAGCAGTCTGCAAACATCTTCTCTGCAGAGTCCCAAACCAGGCGTTTTCAGCCCTTTACCGGCATATGGAAGAAACAGCAGTAAGCCCAGGGAAATATCTGCTTCTAAATCCAAAACGCAGCTATCTAACAGAACGGTTGTCAATGTGTGCACTCAACTTCCAGAGTTAAACCCGTGTGTGGATTCAGCAGTCTGCAAACACTTTCTCTGCAGAGTCCCAAAACAGGCGTTTTCAGCCCATTACCGGCATATGGAAGAAACAGCAGTAAGCACAGGGAAATATCTGCTTCTAAATCCAAAAGGCAGCTATCTAACAGAACGGTTGTCAATGTGTGCACTCAACTTCCAGAGTTAAACCCGTGTGTGGATTCAGCAGTCTGCAAACACTTTCTCTGCAGAGTCCCAAAACAGGCGTTTTCAGCCCATTACCGGCATATGGAAGAAACAGCAGTAAGCACAGGGAAATATCTGCTTCTAAATCCAAAACGCAGCTATCTAACAGAACGGTTGTCAATGTGTGCACTCAACTTCCAGAGTTAAACCCGTGTGTGGATTCAGCAGTCTGCAAACACTTTCTCTGCAGAGTCCCAAAACAGGCGTTTTCAGCCCATTACCGGCATATGGAAGAAACAGCAGTAAGCACAGGGAAATATCTGCTTCTAAATCCAAAACGCAGCTATCTGACAGAACGGTTGTCAATGTGTGCACTCAACTTCCAGAGTTAAACCCGTGTGTGGATTCAGCAGTCTGCAAACACTTTCTCTTCAGAGTCCCAAAGCAGGCGTTTTCAGCCCATTACCGGCATACGGAAGAAACAGCAGTAAGCACAGGGAAATATCTGCTTCTAAATCCAAAACGCAGCTATCTAACAGAACGGTTGTCAATGTGTGCACTCAACTTCCAGAGTTAAACCCGTGTGTGGATTCAGCAGTCTGCAAACACTTTCTCTGCAGAGTCCCAAAACAGGCGTTTTCAGCCCATTACCGGCATATGGAAGAAACAGCAGTAAGCCCAGGGAAATATCTGCTTCTAAATCCAAAACGCAGCTATCTAACAGAACGGTTGTCAATGTGTGCACTCAACTTCCAGAGTTAAACCCGTGTGTGGATTCAGCAGTCTGCAAACACTTTCTCTGCAGAGTCCCAAAACAGGCGTTTTCAGCCCATTACCGGCATATGGAAGAAACAGCAGTAAGCAAAGGGAAATATCAGCTTCTAAATCCAAAACGCAGCTATCTAACAGAACGGTTGTCAATGTGTGCACTCAACTTCCAGAGTTAAACCCGTGTGTGGATTCAGCAGTCTGCAAACATCTTCTCTGCAGAGTCCCAAACCAGGCGTTTTCAGCCCGTTACCGGCATATGGAGGAAACAGCAGTAAGCCCAGGGAAATATCTGCTTCTAAATCCAAAACGCAGCTATCTAACAGAACGGTTGTCAATGTGTGCACTCAACTTCCAGAGTTAAACCCGTGTGTGGATTCAGCAGTCTGCAAACACTTTCTCTGCAGAGTCCCAAAACAGGCGTTTTCAGCCCATTACCGGCATATGGAAGAAACAGCAGTAAGCACAGGGAAATATCTGCTTCTAAATCCAAAACGCAGCTATCTAACAGAACGGTTGTCAATGTGTGCACTCAACTTCCAGAGTTAAACCCGTGTGTGGATTCAGCAGTCTGCAAACACTTTCTCTGCAGAGTCCCAAAACAGGCGTTTTCAGCCCATTACCGGCATATGTAAGAAACAGCAGTAAGCACAGGGAAATATCTGCTTCTAAATCCAAAACGCAGCTATCTAACAGAACGGTTGTCAATGTGTGCACTCAACTTCCAGAGTTAAACCCGTGTGTGGATTCAGCAGTCTGCAAACACTTTCTCTGCAGAGTCCCAAAACAGGCGTTTTCAGCCCATTACCGGCATATGGAAGAAACAGCCATAAGCACAGGGAAATATCTGCTTCTAAATCCAAAACGCAGCTATCTAACAGAACGGTTGTCAATGTGTGCACTCAACTTCCAGAGTTAAACCCGTGTGTGGATTCAGCAGTCTGCAAACATCTTCTCTGCAGAGTCCCAAACCAGGGGTTTTCAGCCCATTACCGGCATATGGAAGAAACAGCAGTAAGCACAGGGAAATATCTGCTTCTAAATCCAAAACGCAGCTATCTAACAGAACGGTTGTCAATGTGTGCACTCAACTTCCAGAGTTAAACCCGTGTGTGGATTCAGCAGTCTGCAAACACTTTCTCTGCAGAGTCCCAAAACAGGCGTTTTCAGCCCATTACCGGCATATGGAAGAAACAGCAGTAAGCACAGGGAAATACCTGCTTCTAAATCCAAAACGCAGCTATCTAACAGAACCGTTGTCAATGTGTGCACTCAACTTCCAGAGTTAAACCCGTGTGTGGATTCAGCAGTCTGCAAACACTTTCTCTGCAGAGTCCCAAAACAGGCGTTTTCAGCCCATTACCGGCATATGGAAGAAACAGCAGTAAGCACAGGGAAATATCTGCTTCTAAATCCAAAACGCAGCTATCTAACAGAACGGTTTTCAATGTGTGCACTCAACTTCCAGAGTTAAACCCGTGTGTGGATTCAGCAGTCTGCAAACACTTTCTCTGCAGAGTCCCAAAACAGGCGTTTTCAGCCCATTACCGGCATATGGAAGAAACAGCAGTAAGCACAGGGAAATATCTGCTTCTAAATCCAAAACGCAGCTATCTAACAGAACGGATGTCAATGTGTGCACTCAACTTCCAGAGTTAAACCCGTGTGTGGATTCAGCAGTCTGCAAACACTTTCTCTGCAGAGTCCCAAAACAGGCGTTTTCAGCCCATTACCGTCATATGGAAGAAACAGCAGTAAGCACAGGGAAATATCTGCTTCTAAATCCAAAACGCAGCTATCTAACAGAACGGTTGTCAATGTGTGCACTCAACTTCCAGAGTTAAACCCGTGTGTGGATTCAGCAGTCTGCAAACATCTTCTCTGCAGAGTCCCAAACCAGGCGTTTTCAGCCCATTACCGGCATATGGAAGAAACAGCAGTAAGCCCAGGGAAATATCTGCTTCTAAATCCAAAATGCAGCTATCTAACAGAACGGTTGTCAATGTGTGCACTCAACTTCCAGAGTTAAACCCGTGTGTGGATTCAGCAGTCTGCAAACATCTTCTCTGCAGAGTCCCAAACCAGGCGTTTTCAGCCCTTTACCGGCATATGGAAGAAACAGCAGTAAGCCCAGGGAAATATCTGCTTCTAAATCCAAAACGCAGCTATCTAACAGAACGGTTGTCAATGTGTGCACTCAACTTCCAGAGTTAAACCCGTGTGTGGATTCAGCAGTCTGCAAACATCTTCTCTGCAGAGTCCCAAACCAGGCGTTTTCAGCCCATTACCGGCATATGGAAGAAACAGCAGTAAGCCCAGGGAAATATCTGCTTCTAAATCCAAAACGCAGCTATCTAACAGAACGGTTGTCAATGTGTGCACTCAACTTCCAGAGTTAAACCCGTGTGTGGATTCAGCAGTCTGCAAACACTTTCTCTGCAGAGTCCCAAAACAGGCGTTTTCAGCCCATTACCGGCATATGGAAGAAACAGCAGTAAGCACAGGGAAATATCTGCTTCTAAATCCAAAACGCAGCTATCTAACAGAACGGTTGTCAATGTGTGCACTCAACTTCCAGAGTTAAACCCGTGTGTGGATTCAGCAGTGTGCAAACACTTTCTCTGCAGAGTCCCAAAACAGGCGTTTTCAGCCCATTACCGGCATATGGAAGAAACAGCAGTAAGCACAGGGAAATATCTGCTTCTAAATCCAAAACGCAGCTATCTAACAGAACGGTTGTCAATGTGTGCACTCAACTTCCAGAGTTAAACCCGTGTGTGGATTCAGCAGTCTGCAAACATCTTCTCTGCAGAGTCCCAAACAAGGCGTTTTCAGCCCATTACCGGCATATGGAAGAAACAGCAGTAAGCACAGGGAAATATCTGCTTCTAAATCCAAAACGCAGCTATCTAACAGAACGGTTGTCAATGTGTGCACTCAACTTCCAGAGTTAAACCCGTGTGTGGATTCAGCAGTCTGCAAACACTTTCTCTGCAGAGTCCCAAAACAGGCGTTTTCAGCCCATTACCGGCATATGGAAGAAACAGCAGTAAGCCCAGGGAAATATCTGCTTCTAAATCCAAAACGCAGCTATCTAACAGAACGGTTGTCAATGTGTGCACTCAACTTCCAGAGTTAAACCCGTGTGTGGATTCAGCAGTCTGCAAACACTTTCTCTGCAGAGTCCCAAAACAGGCGTTTTCAGCCCATTACCGGCATATGGAAGAAACAGCAGTAAGCACAGGGAAATATCTGCTTCTAAATCCAAAACGCAGCTATCTAACAGAACGGTTGTCAATGTGTGCACTCAACTTCCAGAGTTAAACCCGTGTGTGGATTCAGCAGTCTGCAAACACTTTCTCTGCAGAGTCCCAAAACAGGCGTTTTTAGCCCATTACCGGCATATGGAAGAAACTGCAGTAAGCACAGGGAAATATCTGCTTCTAAATCCAAAACGCAGCTATCTAACAGAACGGTTGTCAATGTGTGCACTCAACTTCCAGAGTTAAACCCGTGTGTGGATTCAGCAGTCTGCAAACATCTTCTCTGCAGAGTCCCAAACCAGGCGTTTTCAGCCCTTTACCGGCATATGGAAGAAACAGCAGTAAGCCCAGGGAAATATCTGCTTCTAAATCCAAAACGCAGCTATCTAACAGAACGGTTGTCAATGTGTGCACTCAACTTCCAGAGTTAAACCCGTGTGTGGATTCAGCAGTCTGCAAACACTTTCTCTGCAGAGTCCCAAACCAGGCGTTTTCAGCCCATTACCGGCATATGGAAAAAACAGCAGTAAGCACAGGGAAATATCTGCTTCTAAATCCAAAACGCAGCTATCTAACAGAACGGTTGTCAATGTGTGCACTCAACTTCCAGAGTTAAACCCGTGTGTGGATTCAGCAGTCTGCAAACACTTTCTCTGCAGAGTCCCAAAACAGGCGTTTTCAGCCCATTACCGGCATATGGAAGAAACAGCAGTAAGCACAGGGAAATATCTGCTTCTAAATCCAAAACGCAGCTATCTAACAGAACGGTTGTCAATGTGTGCACTCAACTTCCAGAGTTAAACCCGTGTGTGGATTCAGCAGTCTGCAAACACTTTCTCTGCAGAGTCCCAAAACAGGCGTTTTCAGCCCATTACCGGCATATGGAAGAAACAGCAGTAAGCACAGGGAAATATCTGCTTCTAAATCCAAAACGCAGCTATCTGACAGAACGGTTGTCAATGTGTGCACTCAACTTCCAGAGTTAAACCCGTGTGTGGATTCAGCAGTCTGCAAACACTTTCTCTTCAGAGTCCCAAAGCAGGCGTTTTCAGCCCATTACCGGCATACGGAAGAAACAGCAGTAAGCACAGGGAAATATCTGCTTCTAAATCCAAAACGCAGCTATCTAACAGAACGGTTGTCAATGTGTGCACTCAACTTCCAGAGTTAAACCCGTGTGTGGATTCAGCAGTCTGCAAACACTTTCTCTGCAGAGTCCCAAAACAGGCGTTTTCAGCCCATTACCGGCATATGGAAGAAACAGCAGTAAGCCCCGGGAAATATCTGCTTCTAAATCCAAAACGCAGCTATCTAACAGAACGGTTGTCAATGTGTGCACTCAACTTCCAGAGTTAAACCCGTGTGTGGATTCAGCAGTCTGCAAACACTTTCTCTGCAGAGTCCCAAAACAGGCGTTTTCAGCCCATTACCGGCATATGGAAGAAACAGCAGTAAGCAAAGGGAAATATCTGCTTCTAAATCCAAAACGCAGCTATCTAACAGAACGGTTGTCAATGTGTGCACTCAACTTCCAGAGTTAAACCCGTGTGTGGATTCAGCAGTCTGCAAACATCTTCTCTGCAGGGTCCCAAACCAGGCGTTTTCAGCCCATTACCGGCATATGGAGGAAACAGCAGTAAGCCCAGGGAAATATCTGCTTCTAAATCCAAAACGCAGCTATCTAACAGAACGGTTGTCAATGTGTGCACTCAACTTCCAGAGTTAAACCCGTGTGTGGATTCAGCAGTCTGCAAACACTTTCTCTGCAGAGTCCCAAACCAGGCGTTTTCAGCCCATTACCGGCATATGGAAGAAACAGCAGTAAGCACAGGGAAATATCTGCTTCTAAATCCAAAACGCAGCTATCTAACAGAACGGTTGTCAATGTGTGCACTCAACTTCCAGAGTTAAACCCGTGTGTGGATTCAGCAGTCTGCAAACATCTTCTCTGCAGAGTCCCAAACCAGGCGTTTTCAGCCCATTACCGGCATATGGAAGAAACAGCAGTAAGACCAGGGAAATATCTGCTTCTAAATCCAAAACGCAGCTATCTAACAGAACGGTTGTCAATGTGTGCACTCAACTTCCAGAGTTAAACCCGTGTGTGGATTCAGCAGTCTGCAAACACTTTCTCTTCAGAGTCCCAAAGCAGGCGTTTTCAGCCCATTACCGGCATATGGAAGAAACAGCAGTAAGCCCAGGGAAATATCTGCTTCTAAATCCAAAACGCAGCTATCTAACAGAACGGTTGTCAATGTGTGCACTCAACTTCCAGAGTTAAACCCGTGTGTGGATTCAGCAGTCTGCAAACACTTTCTCTGCAGAGTCCCAAAACAGGCGTTTTCAGCCCATTACCGGCATATGGAAGAAACAGCAGTAAGCAAAGGGAAATATCTGCTTCTAAATCCAAAACGCAGCTATCTAACAGAACGGTTGTCAATGTGTGCACTCAACTTCCAGAGTTAAACCCGTGTGTGGATTCAGCAGTCTGCAAACATCTTCTCTGCAGGGTCCCAAACCAGGCGTTTTCAGCCCATTACCGGCATATGGAGGAAACAGCAGTAAGCCCAGGGAAATATCTGCTTCTAAATCCAAAACGCAGCTATCTAACAGAACGGTTGTCAATGTGTGCACTCAACTTCCAGAGTTAAACCCGTGTGTGGATTCAGCAGTCTGCAAACACTTTCTCTGCAGAGTCCCAAAACAGGCGTTTTCAGCCCATTACCGGCATATGGAAGAAACAGCAGTAAGCACAGGGAAATATCTGCTTCTAAATCCAAAACGCAGCTATCTAACAGAACGGTTGTCAATGTGTGCACTCAACTTCCAGAGTTAAACCCGTGTGTGGATTCAGCAGTCTGCAAACACTTTCTCTGCAGAGTCCCAAAACAGGCGTTTTCAGCCCATTACCGGCATATGTAAGAAACAGCAGTAAGCACAGGGAAATATCTGCTTCTAAATCCAAAACGCAGCTATCTAACAGAACGGTTGTCAATGTGTGCACTCAACTTCCAGAGTTAAACCCGTGTGTGGATTCAGCAGTCTGCAAACACTTTCTCTGCAGAGTCCCAAAACAGGCGTTTTCAGCCCATTACCGGCATATGGAAGAAACAGCCATAAGCACAGGGAAATATCTGCTTCTAAATCCAAAACGCAGCTATCTAACAGAACGGTTGTCAATGTGTGCACTCAACTTCCAGAGTTAAACCCGTGTGTGGATTCAGCAGTCTGCAAACATCTTCTCTGCAGAGTCCCAAACCAGGGGTTTTCAGCCCCTTACCGGCATATGGAAGAAACAGCAGTAAGCACAGGGAAATATCTGCTTCTAAATCCAAAACGCAGCTATCTAACAGAACGGTTGTCAATGTGTGCACTCAACTTCCAGAGTTAAACCCGTGTGTGGATTCAGCAGTCTGCAAACATCTTCTCTGCAGAGTCCCAAACCAGGCGTTTTCAGCCCATTACCGGCATATGGAAGAAACAGCAGTAAGCCCAGGGAAATATCTGCTTCTAAATCCAAAACGCAGCTATCTAACAGAACGGTTGTCAATGTGTGCACTCAACTTCCAGAGTTAAACCCGTGTGTGGATTCAGCAGTCTGCAAACACTTTCTCTGCAGAGTCCCAAAGCAGGCGTTTTCAGCCCATTACCGGCATATGGAAGAAACAGCAGTAAGCACAGGGAAATATCTGCTTCTAAATCCAAAACGCAGCTATCTAACAGAACGGTTGTCAATGTGTGCACTCAACTTCCAGAGTTAAACCCGTGTGTGGATTCAGCAGTCTGCAAACACTTTCTCTGCAGAGTCCCAAAACAGGCGTTTTCAGCCCATTACCGGCATATGGAAGAAACAGCAGTAAGCACAGGGAAATATCTGCTTCTAAATCCAAAACGCAGCTATCTAACAGAACGGTTGTCAATGTGTGCACTCAACTTCCAGAGTTAAACCCGTGTGTGGATTCAGCAGTCTGCAAACATCTTCTCTGCAGAGTCCCAAACCAGGCGTTTTCAGCCCATTACCGGCATATGGAAGAAACAGCAGTAAGCACAGGGAAATATCTGCTTCTAAATCCAAAACGCAGCTATCTAACAGAACGGTTGTCAATGTGTGCACTCAACTTCCAGAGTTAAACCCGTGTGTGGATTCAGCAGTCTGCAAACATCTTCTCTGCAGAGTCCCAAACCAGGCGTTTTCAGCCCATTACCGGCATATGGAAGAAACAACAGTAAGCCCAGGGAAATATCTGCTTCTAAATCCAAAACGCAGCTATCTAACAGAACGGTTGTCAATGTGTGCACTCAACTTCCAGAGTTAAACCCGTGTGTGGATTCAGCAGTCTGCAAACACTTTCTCTGCAGAGTCCCAAACCAGGCGTTTTCAGCCCATTACCGGCATATGGAAGAAACAGCAGTAAGCACAGGGAAATATCTGCTTCTAAATCCAAAACGCAGCTATCTAACAGAACGGTTGTCAATGTGTGCACTCAACTTCCAGAGTTAAACCCGTGTGTGGATTCAGCAGTCTGCAAACACTTTCTCTGCAGAGTCCCAAAACAGGCGTTTTCAGCCCATTACCGGCATATGGAAAAAACAGCAGTAAGCACAGGGAAATATCTGCTTCTAAATCCAAAACGCAGCTATCTAACAGAACGGTTGTCAATGTGTGCACTCAACTTCCAGAGTTAAACCCGTGTGTGGATTCAGCAGTCTGCAAACATCTTCTCTGCAGAGTCCCAAACCAGGCGTTTTCAGCCCATTACCGGCATATGGAAGAAACAGCAGTAAGCACAGGGAAATATCTGCTTCTAAATCCAAAACGCAGCTATCTAACAGAACGGTTGTCAATGTGTGCACTCAACTTCCAGAGTTAAACCCGTGTGTGGATTCAGCAGTCTGCAAACACTTTCTCTGCAGAGTCCCAAAACAGGCGTTTTCAGCCCATTACCGGCATATGGAAGAAACAGCAGTAAGCCCAGGGAAATATCTGCTTCTAAATCCAAAACGCAGCTATCTAACAGAACGGTTGTCAATGTGTGCACTCAACTTCCAGAGTTAAACCCGTGTGTGGATTCAGCAGTCTGCAAACACTTTCTCTGCAGAGTCCCAAAACAGGCGTTTTCAGCCCATTACCGGCATATGGAAGAAACAGCAGTAAGCACAGGGAAATATCTGCTTCTAAATCCAAAACGCAGCTATCTAACAGAACGGTTGTCAATGTGTGCACTCAACTTCCAGAGTTAAACCCGTGTGTGGATTCAGCAGTCTGCAAACATCTTCTCTGCAGAGTCCCAAACCAGGCGTTTTCAGCCCATTACCGGCATATGGAAGAAACAGCAGTAAGCACAGGGAAATATCTGCTTCTAAATCCAAAACGCAGCTATCTAACAGAACGGTTGTCAATGTGTGCACTCAACTTCCAGAGTTAAACCCGTGTGTGGATTCAGCAGTCTGCAAACACTTTCTCTGCAGAGTCCCAAAACAGGCGTTTTCAGCCCATTACCGGCATATGGAAGAAACAGCAGTAAGCCCAGGGAAATATCTGCTTCTAAATCCAAAACGCAGCTATCTAACAGAACGGTTGTCAATGTGTGCACTCAACTTCCAGAGTTAAACCCGTGTGTGGATTCAGCAGTCTGCAAACACTTTCTCTGCAGAGTCCCAAAACAGGCGTTTTCAGCCCATTACCGGCATATGGAAGAAACAGCAGTAAGCACAGGGAAATATCTGCTTCTAAATCCAAAACGCAGCTATCTAACAGAACGGTTGTCAATGTGTGCACTCAACTTCCAGAGTTAAACCCGTGTGTGGATTCAGCAGTCTGCAAACACTTTCTCTGCAGAGTCCCAAAACAGGCGTTTTCAGCCCATTACCGGCATATGGAAGAAACTGCAGTAAGCACAGGGAAATATCTGCTTCTAAATCCAAAACGCAGCTATCTAACAGAACGGTTGTCAATGTGTGCACTCAACTTCCAGAGTTAAACCCGTGTGTGGATTCAGCAGTCTGCAAACATCTTCTCTGCAGAGTCCCAAACCAGGCGTTTTCAGCCCTTTACCGGCATATGGAAGAAACAGCAGTAAGCCCAGGGAAATATCTGCTTCTAAATCCAAAACGCAGCTATCTAACAGAACGGTTGTCAATGTGTGCACTCAACTTCCAGAGTTAAACCCGTGTGTGGATTCAGCAGTCTGCAAACACTTTCTCTGCAGAGTCCCAAACCAGGCGTTTTCAGCCCATTACCGGCATATGGAAAAAACAGCAGTAAGCACAGGGAAATATCTGCTTCTAAATCCAAAACGCAGCTATCTAACAGAACGGTTGTCAATGTGTGCACTCAACTTCCAGAGTTAAACCCGTGTGTGGATTCAGCAGTCTGCAAACACTTTCTCTGCAGAGTCCCAAAACAGGCGTTTTCAGCCCATTACCGGCATATGGAAGAAACAGCAGTAAGCCCAGGGAAATATCTGCTTCTAAATCCAAAACGCAGCTATCTAACAGAACGGTTGTCAATGTGTGCACTCAACTTCCAGAGTTAAACCCGTGTGTGGATTCAGCAGTGTGCAAACACTTTCTCTGCAGAGTCCCAAAACAGGCGTTTTCAGCCCATTACCGGCATATGGAAGAAACAGCAGTAAGCACAGGGAAATATCTGCTTCTAAATCCAAAACGCAGCTATCTAACAGAACGGTTGTCAATGTGTGCACTCAACTTCCAGAGTTAAACCCGTGTGTGGATTCAGCAGTCTGCAAACACTTTCTCTGCAGAGTCCCAAAACAGGCGTTTTCAGCCCATTACCGGCATATGGAAGAAACAGCAGTAAGCACAGGGAAATATCTGCTTCTAAATCCAAAACGCAGCTATCTAACAGAACGGTTGTCAATGTGTGCACTCAACTTCCAGAGTTAAACCCGTGTGTGGATTCAGCAGTCTGCAAACACTTTCTCTGCAGAGTCCCAAAACAGGCGTTTTCAGCCCATTACCGGCATATGGAAGAAACAGCAGTAAGCACAGGGAAATATCTGCTTCTAAATCCAAAACGCAGCTATCTGACAGAACGGTTGTCAATGTGTGCACTCAACTTCCAGAGTTAAACCCGTGTGTGGATTCAGCAGTCTGCAAACACTTTCTCTTCAGAGTCCCAAAGCAGGCGTTTTCAGCCCATTACCGGCATATGGAAGAAACAGCAGTAAGCACAGGGAAATATCTGCTTCTAAATCCAAAACGCAGCTATCTAACAGAACGGTTGTCAATGTGTGCACTCAACTTCCAGAGTTAAACCCGTGTGTGGATTCAGCAGTCTGCAAACACTTTCTCTGCAGAGTCCCAAAACAGGCGTTTTCAGCCCATTACCGGCATATGGAAGAAACAGCAGTAAGCCCAGGGAAATATCTGCTTCTAAATCCAAAACGCAGCTATCTAACAGAACGGTTGTCAATGTGTGCACTCAACTTCCAGAGTTAAACCCGTGTGTGGATTCAGCAGTCTGCAAACACTTTCTCTGCAGAGTCCCAAAACAGGCGTTTTCAGCCCATTACCGGCATATGGAAGAAACAGCAGTAAGCACAGGGAAATATCTGCTTCTAAATCCAAAACGCAGCTATCTAACAGAACGGTTGTCAATGTGTGCACTCAACTTCCAGAGTTAAACCCGTGTGTGGATTCAGCAGTCTGCAAACACTTTCTCTGCAGAGTCCCAAAACAGGCGTTTTCAGCCCATTACCGGCATATGGAAGAAACTGCAGTAAGCACAGGGAAATATCTGCTTCTAAATCCAAAACGCAGCTATCTAACAGAACGGTTGTCAATGTGTGCACTCAACTTCCAGAGTTAAACCCGTGTGTGGATTCAGCAGTCTGCAAACATCTTCTCTGCAGAGTCCCAAACCAGGCGTTTTCAGCCCTTTACCGGCATATGGAAGAAACAGCAGTAAGCCCAGGGAAATATCTGCTTCTAAATCCAAAACGCAGCTATCTAACAGAACGGTTGTCAATGTGTGCACTCAACTTCCAGAGTTAAACCCGTGTGTGGATTCAGCAGTCTGCAAACACTTTCTCTGCAGAGTCCCAAACCAGGCGTTTTCAGCCCATTACCGGCATATGGAAAAAACAGCAGTAAGCACAGGGAAATATCTGCTTCTAAATCCAAAACGGAGCTATCTAACAGAACGGTTGTCAATGTGTGCACTCAACTTCCAGAGTTAAACCCGTGTGTGGATTCAGCAGTCTGCAAACACTTTCTCTTCAGAGTCCCAAAACAGGCGTTTTCAGCCCATTACCGGCATATGGAAGAAACAGCAGTAAGCCCAGGGAAATATCTGCTTCTAAATCCAAAACGCAGCTATCTAACAGAACGGTTGTCAATGTGTGCACTCAACTTCCAGAGTTAAACCCGTGTGTGGATTCAGCAGTCTGCAAACACTTTCTCTGCAGAGTCCCAAAACAGGCGTTTTCAGCCCATTACCGGCATATGGAAGAAACAGCAGTAAGCACAGGGAAATATCTGCTTCTAAATCCAAAAGGCAGCTATCTAACAGAACGGTTGTCAATGTGTGCACTCAACTTCCAGAGTTAAACCCGTGTGTGGATTCAGCAGTCTGCAAACACTTTCTCTGCAGAGTCCCAAAACAGGCGTTTTCAGCCCATTACCGGCATATGGAAGAAACAGCAGTAAGCACAGGGAAATATCTGCTTCTAAATCCAAAACGCAGCTATCTAACAGAACGGTTGTCAATGTGTGCACTCAACTTCCAGAGTTAAACCCGTGTGTGGATTCAGCAGTCTACAAACACTTTCTCTGCAGAGTCCCAAAACAGGCGTTTTCAGCCCATTACCGGCATATGGAAGAAACAGCAGTAAGCACAGGGAAATATCTGCTTCTAAATCCAAAACGCAGCTATCTGACAGAACGGTTGTCAATGTGTGCACTCAACTTCCAGAGTTAAACCCGTGTGTGGATTCAGCAGTCTGCAAACACTTTCTCTTCAGAGTCCCAAAGCAGGCGTTTTCAGCCCATTACCGGCATACGGAAGAAACAGCAGTAAGCACAGGGAAATATCTGCTTCTAAATCCAAAACGCAGCTATCTAACAGTACGGTTGTCAATGTGTGCACTCAACTTCCAGAGTTAAACCCGTGTGTGGATTCAGCAGTCTGCAAACACTTTCTCTGCAGAGTCCCAAAACAGGCGTTTTCAGCCCATTACCGGCATATGGAAGAAACAGCAGTAAGCACAGGGAAATATCTGCTTCTAAATCCAAAACGCAGCTATCTAACAGAACGGTTGTCAATGTGTGCACTCAACTTCCAGAGTTAAACCCGTGTGTGGATTCAGCAGTCTGCAAACATCTTCTCTGCAGAGTCCCAAACCAGGCGTTTTCAGCCCATTACCGGCATATGGAAGAAACAGCAGTAAGCAAAGGGAAATATCTGCTTCTAAATCCAAAACGCAGCTATCTAACAGAACGGTTGTCAATGTGTGCACTCAACTTCCAGAGTTAAACCCGTGTGTGGATTCAGCAGTCTGCAAACATCTTCTCTGCAGAGTCCCAAACCAGGCGTTTTCAGCCCATTACCGGCATATGGAGGAAACAGCAGTAAGCCCAGGGAAATATCTGCTTCTAAATCCAAAACGCAGCTATCTAACAGAACGGTTGTCAATGTGTGCACTCAACTTCCAGAGTTAAACCCGTGTGTGGATTCAGCAGTCTGCAAACACTTTCTCTGCAGAGTCCCAAAACAGGCGTTTTCAGCCCATTACCGGCATATGGAAGAAACAGCAGTAAGCCCAGGGAAATATCTGCTTCTAAATCCAAAACGCAGCTATCTAACAGAACGGTTGTCAATGTGTGCACTCAACTTCCAGAGTTAAACCCGTGTGTGGATTCAGCAGTCTGCAAACACTTTCTCTGCAGAGTCCCAAAACAGGCGTTTTCAGCCCATTACCGGCATATGTAAGAAACAGCAGTAAGCACAGGGAAATATCTGCTTCTAAATCCAAAACGCAGCTATCTAACAGAACGGTTGTCAATGTGTGCACTCAACTTCCAGAGTTAAACCCGTGTGTGGATTCAGCAGTCTGCAAACACTTTCTCTGCAGAGTCCCAAAACAGGCGTTTTCAGCCCATTACCGGCATATGGAAGAAACAGCCATAAGCACAGGGAAATATCTGCTTCTAAATCCAAAACGCAGCTATCTAACAGAACGGTTGTCAATGTGTGCACTCAACTTCCAGAGTTAAACCCGTGTGTGGATTCAGCAGTCTGCAATCATCTTCTCTGCAGAGTCCCAAACCAGGGGTTTTCAGCCCATTACCGGCATATGGAAGAAACAGCAGTAAGCACAGGGAAATATCTGCTTCTAAATCCAAAACGCAGCTATCTAACAGAACGGTTGTCAATGTGTGCACTCAACTTCCAGAGTTAAACCCGTGTGTGGATTCAGCAGTCTGCAAACACTTTCTCTGCAGAGTCCCAAAACAGGCGTTTTCAGCCCATTACCGGCATATGGAAGAAACAGCAGTAAGCACAGGGAAATACCTGCTTCTAAATCCAAAACGCAGCTATCTAACAGAACCGTTGTCAATGTGTGCACTCAACTTCCAGAGTTAAACCCGTGTGTGGATTCAGCAGTCTGCAAACACTTTCTCTGCAGAGTCCCAAAACAGGCGTTTTCAGCCCATTACCGGCATATGGAAGAAACAGCAGTAAGCACAGGGAAATATCTGCTTCTAAATCCAAAACGCAGCTATCTAACAGAACGGTTTTCAATGTGTGCACTCAACTTCCAGAGTTAAACCCGTGTGTGGATTCAGCAGTCTGCAAACACTTTCTCTGCAGAGTCCCAAAACAGGCGTTTTCAGCCCATTACCGGCATATGGAAGAAACAGCAGTAAGCACAGGGAAATATCTGCTTCTAAATCCAAAACGCAGCTATCTAACAGAACGGATGTCAATGTGTGCACTCAACTTCCAGAGTTAAACCCGTGTGTGGATTCAGCAGTCTGCAAACACTTTCTCTGCAGAGTCCCAAAACAGGCGTTTTCAGCCCATTACCGTCATATGGAAGAAACAGCAGTAAGCACAGGGAAATATCTGCTTCTAAATCCAAAACGCAGCTATCTAACAGAACGGTTGTCAATGTGTGCACTAACTTCCAGAGTTAAACCCGTGTGGGGATTCAGCAGTCTGCAAACATCTTCTCTGCAGAGTCCCAAACCAGGAGTTTTCAGCCCATTACCGGCATATGGAAGAAACAGCAGTAAGCCCAGGGAAATATCTGCTTCTAAATCCAAAACGCAGCTATCTAACAGAACGGTTGTCAATGTGTGCACTCAACTTCCAGAGTTAAACCCGTGTGTGGATTCAGCAGTCTGCAAACACTTTCTCTGCAGAGTCCCAAAACAGGCGTTTTCAGCCCATTACCGGCATATGGAAGAAACAGCAGTAAGCACAGGGAAATATCTCCTTCTAAATCCAAAACGCAGCTATCTAACAGAACGGTTGTCAATGTGTGCACTCAACTTCCAGAGTTAAACCCGTGTGTGGATTCAGCAGTCTGCAAACATCTTCTCTGCAGAGTCCCAAACCAGGCGTTTTCAGCCCATTACCGGCATATGGAAGAAACAGCAGTAAGCCCAGGGAAATATCTGCTTCTAAATCCAAAATGCAGCTATCTAACAGAACGGTTGTCAATGTGTGCACTCAACTTCCAGAGTTAAACCCGTGTGTGGATTCAGCAGTCTGCAAACATCTTCTCTGCAGATTCCCAAACCAGGCGTTTTCAGCCCTTTACCGGCATATGGAAGAAACAGCAGTAAGCCCAGGGAAATATCTGCTTCTAAATCCAAAACGCAGCTATCTAACAGAACGGTTGTCAATGTGTGCACTCAACTTCCAGAGTTAAACCCGTGTGTGGATTCAGCAGTCTGCAAACACTTTCTCTGCAGAGTCCCAAAACAGGCGTTTTCAGCCCATTACCGGCATATGGAAGAAACAGCAGTAAGCACAGGGAAATATCTGCTTCTAAATCCAAAACGCAGCTATCTAACAGAACGGTTGTCAATGTGTGCACTCAACTTCCAGAGTTAAACCCGTGTGTGGATTCAGCAGTCTGCAAACATCTTCTCTGCAGAGTCCCAAACCAGGCGTTTTCAGCCCATTACCGGCATATGGAAGAAACAGCAGTAAGCCCAGGGAAATATCTGCTTCTAAATCCAAAACGCAGCTATCCAACAGAACGGTTGTCAATGTGTGCACTCAACTTCCAGAGTTAAACCCGTGTGTGGATTCAGCAGTCTGCAAACACTTTCTCTGCAGAGTCCCAAAACAGGCGTTTTCAGCCCATTACCGGCATATGGAAGAAACAGCAGTAAGCACAGGGAAATATCTGCTTCTAAATCCAAAACGCAGCTATCTAACAGAACGGTTGTCAATGTGTGCACTCAACTTCCAGAGTTAAACCCGTGTGTGGATTCAGCAGTCTGCAAACACTTTCTCTGCAGAGTCCCAAAACAGGTGTTTTCAGCCCATTACCGGCATATGGAAGAAACAGCAGTAAGCACAGGGAAATATCTGCTTCTAAATCCAAAACGCAGCTATCTAACAGAACGGTTGTCAATGTGTGCACTCAACTTCCAGAGTTAAACCCGTGTGTGGATTCAGCAGTCTGCAAACATCTTCTCTGCAGAGTCCCAAACAAGGCGTTTTCAGCCCATTACCGGCATATGGAAGAAACAGCAGTAAGCACAGGGAAATATCTGCTTCTAAATCCAAAACGCAGCTATCTAACAGAACGGTTGTCAATGTGTGCACTCAACTTCCAGAGTTAAACCCGTGTGTGGATTCAGCAGTCTGCAAACACTTTCTCTGCAGAGTCCCAAAACAGGCGTTTTCAGCCCATTACCGGCATATGGAAGAAACAGCAGTAAGCCCAGGGAAATATCTGCTTCTAAATCCAAAACGCAGCTATCTAACAGAACGGTTGTCAATGTGTGCACTCAACTTCCAGAGTTAAACCCGTGTGTGGATTCAGCAGTCTGCAAACACTTTCTCTGCAGAGTCCCAAAACAGGCGTTTTCAGCCCATTACCGGCATATGGAAGAAACAGCAGTAAGCACAGGGAAATATCTGCTTCTAAATCCAAAACGCAGCTATCTAACAGAACGGTTGTCAATGTGTGCACTCAACTTCCAGAGTTAAACCCGTGTGTGGATTCAGCAGTCTGCAAACACTTTCTCTGCAGAGTCCCAAAACAGGCGTTTTTAGCCCATTACCGGCATATGGAAGAAACTGCAGTAAGCACAGGGAAATATCTGCTTCTAAATCCAAAACGCAGCTATCTAACAGAACGGTTGTCAATGTGTGCACTCAACTTCCAGAGTTAAACCCGTGTGTGGATTCAGCAGTCTGCAAACATCTTCTCTGCAGAGTCCCAAACCAGGCGTTTTCAGCCCTTTACCGGCATATGGAAGAAACAGCAGTAAGCCCAGGGAAATATCTGCTTCTAAATCCAAAACGCAGCTATCTAACAGAACGGTTGTCAATGTGTGCACTCAACTTCCAGAGTTAAACCCGTGTGTGGATTCAGCAGTCTGCAAACACTTTCTCTGCAGAGTCCCAAACCAGGCGTTTTCAGCCCATTACCGGCATATGGAAAAAACAGCAGTAAGCACAGGGAAATATCTGCTTCTAAATCCAAAACGCAGCTATCTAACAGAACGGTTGTCAATGTGTGCACTCAACTTCCAGAGTTAAACCCGTGTGTGGATTCAGCAGTCTGCAAACACTTTCTCTGCAGAGTCCCAAAACAGGCGTTTTCAGCCCATTACCGGCATATGGAAGAAACAGCAGTAAGCACAGGGAAATATCTGCTTCTAAATCCAAAACGCAGCTATCTAACAGAACGGTTGTCAATGTGTGCACTCAACTTCCAGAGTTAAACCCGTGTGTGGATTCAGCAGTCTGCAAACACTTTCTCTGCAGAGTCCCAAAACAGGCGTTTTCAGCCCATTACCGGCATATGGAAGAAACAGCAGTAAGCACAGGGAAATATCTGCTTCTAAATCCAAAAGGCAGCTATCTAACAGAACGGTTGTCAATGTGTGCACTCAACTTCCAGAGGTAAACCCGTGTGTGGATTCAGCAGTCTGCAAACACTTTCTCTGCAGAGTCCCAAAGCAGGCGTTTTCAGCCCATTACCGGCATATGGAAGAAACAGCAGTAAGCACAGGGAAATATCTGCTTCTAAATCCAAAACGCAGCTATCTGACAGAACGGTTGTCAATGTGTGCACTCAACTTCCAGAGTTAAACCCGTGTGTGGATTCAGCAGTCTGCAAACACTTTCTCTTCAGAGTCCCAAAGCAGGCGTTTTCAGCCCATTACCGGCATACGGAAGAAACAGCAGTAAGCACAGGGAAATATCTGCTTCTAAATCCAAAACGCAGCTATCTGACAGAACGGTTGTCAATGTGTGCACTCAACTTCCAGAGTTAAACCCGTGTGTGGATTCAGCAGTCTGCAAACACTTTCTCTGCAGAGTCCCAAAACAGGCGTTTTCAGCCCATTACCGGCATATGGAAGAAACAGCAGTAAGCCCAGGGAAATATCTGCTTCTAAATCCAAAACGCAGCTATCTAACAGAACGGTTGTCAATGTGTGCACTCAACTTCCAGAGTTAAACCCGTGTGTGGATTCAGCAGTCTGCAAACACTTTCTCTGCAGAGTCCCAAAACAGGCGTTTTCAGCCCATTACCGGCATATGGAAGAAACAGCAGTAAGCAAAGGGAAATATCTGCTTCTAAATCCAAAACGCAGCTATCTAACAGAACGGTTGTCAATGTGTGCACTCAACTTCCAGAGTTAAACCCGTGTGTGGATTCAGCAGTCTGCAAACACTTTCTCTGCAGAGTCCCAAAACAGGCGTTTTCAGCCCATTACCGGCATACGGAAGAAACAGCAGTAAGCACAGGGAAATACCTGCTTCTAAATCCAAAACGCAGCTATCTAACAGAACCGTTGTCAATGTGTGCACTCAACTTCCAGAGTTAAACCCGTGTGTGGATTCAGCAGTCTGCAAACACTTTCTCTGCAGAGTCCCAAAACAGGCGTTTTCAGCCCATTACCGGCATATGGAAGAAACAGCAGTAAGCACAGGGAAATATCTGCTTCTAAATCCAAAACGCAGCTATCTAACAGAACGGTTGTCAATGTGTGCACTCAACTTCCAGAGTTAAACCCGTGTGTGGATTCAGCAGTCTGCAAACAGTTTCTCTGCAGAGTCCCAAAACAGGCGTTTTCAGCCCATTACCGGCATATGGAAGAAACAGCAGTAAGCACAGGGAAATATCTGCTTCTAAATCCAAAACGCAGCTATCTAACACAACGGATGTCAATGTGTGCACTCAACTTCCAGAGTTAAACCCGTGTGTGGATTCAGCAGTCTGCAAACACTTTCTCTGCAGAGTCGCAAAACAGGCGTTTTCAGCCCATTACCGGCATATGGAAGAAACAGCAGTAAGCACAGGGAAATATCTGCTTCTAAATCCAAAACGCAGCTATCTAACAGAACGGTTGTCAATGTGTGCACTCAACTTCCAGAGTTAAACCCGTGTGTGGATTCAGCAGTCTGCAAACATCTTCTCTGCAGAGTCCCAAACCAGGCGTTTTCAGCCCATTACCGGCATATGGAAGAAACAGCAGTAAGCACAGGGAAATATCTGCTTCTAAATCCAAAACGCAGCTATCTAACAGAACGGTTGTCAATGTGTGCACTCAACTTCCAGAGTTAAACCCGTGTGTGGATTCAGCAGTCTGCAAACACTTTCTCTGCAGAGTCCCAAAACAGGCGTTTTCAGCCCATTACCGGCATATGGAAGAAACAGCAGTAAGCCCAGGGAAATATCTGCTTCTAAATCCAAAACGCAGCTATCTAACAGAACGGTTGTCAATGTGTGCACTCAACTTCTAGAGTTAAACCCGTGTGTGGATTCAGCAGTCTGCAAACACTTTCTCTGCAGAGTCCCAAAACAGGCGTTTTCAGCCCATTACCGGCATACGGAAGAAACAGCAGTAAGCACAGGGAAATATCTGCTTCTAAATCCAAAACGCAGCTATCTAACAGAACGGTTGTCAATGTGTGCACTCAACTTCCAGAGTTAAACCCGTGTGTGGATTCAGCAGTCTGCAAACACTTTCTCTGCAGAGTCCCAAAACAGGCGTTTTCAGCCCATTACCGGCATATGGAAGAAACAGCAGTAAGCACAGGGAAATATCTGCTTCTAAATCCAAAACGCAGCTATCTAACAGAACGGTTGTCAATGTGTGCACTCAACTTCCAGAGTTAAACCCGTGTGTGGATTCAGCAGTCTGCAAACATCTTCTCTGCAGAGTCCCAAACCAGGCGTTTTCAGCCCATTACCGGCATATGGAAGAAACAGCAGTAAGCCCAGGGAAATATCTGCTTCTAAATCCAAAACGCAGCTATCTAACAGAACGGTTGTCAACGTGTGCACTCAACTTCCAGAGTTAAACCCGTGTGTGGATTCAGCAGTCTGCAAACACTTTCTCTGCAGAGTCCCAAAACAGGCGTTTTCAGCCCATTACCGGCATATGGAAGAAACAGCAGTAAGCACAGGGAAATATCTCCTTCTAAATCCAAAACGCAGCTATCTAACAGAACGGTTGTCAATGTGTGCACTCAACTTCCAGAGTTAAACCCGTGTGTGGATTCAGCAGTCTGCAAACATCTTCTCTGCAGAGTCCCAAACCAGGCGTTTTCAGCCAATTACCGGCATATGGAAGAAACAGCAGTAAGCCCAGGGAAATATCTGCTTCTAAATCCAAAACGCAGCTATCTAACAGAACGGTTGTCAATGTGTGCACTCAACTTCCAGAGTTAAACCCGTGTGTGGATTCAGCAGTCTGCAAACACTTTCTCTGCAGAGTCCCACACCAGGCGTTTTCAGCCCATTACCGGCATATGGAAGAAACAGCAGTAAGCACAGGGAAATATCTGCTTCTAAATCCAAAACGCAGCTTTCTAACAGAACGGTTGTCAATGTGTGCACTCAACTTCCAGAGTTAAACCCGTGTGTGGATTCAGCAGTCTGCAAACACTTTCTCTGCAGAGTCCCAAAACAGGCGTTTTCAGCCCATTACCGGCATATGGAAGAAACAGCAGTAAGCACAGGGAAATATCTGCTTCTAAATCCAAAACGCAGCTATCTAACAGAACGGTTGTCAATGTGTGCACTCAACTTCCAGAGTTAAACCCGTGTGTGGATTCAGCAGTCTGCAAACATCTTCTCTGCAGAGTCCCAAACCAGGCGTTTTCAGCCCATTACCGGCATATGGAAGAAACAGCAGTAAGCACAGGGAAATATCTGCTTCTAAATCCAAAACGCAGCTATCTAACAGAACGGTTGTCAATGTGTGCACTCAACTTCCAGAGTTAAACCCGTGTGTGGATTCAGCAGTCTGCAAACACTTTCTCTGCAGAGTCCCAAAACAGGCGTTTTCAGCCCATTACCGGCATATGGAAGAAACAGCAGTAAGCCCAGGGAAATATCTGCTTCTAAATCCAAAACGCAGCTATCTAACAGAACGGTTGTCAATGTGTGCACTCAACTTCCAGAGTTAAACCCGTGTGTGGATTCAGCAGTCTGCAAACACTTTCTCTGCAGAGTCCCAAAACAGGCGTTTTCAGCCCATTACCGGCATATGGAAGAAACAGCAGTAAGCCCAGGGAAATATCTGCTTCTAAATCCAAAACGCAGCTATCTAACAGAACGGTTGTCAATGTTTGCACTCAACTTCTAGAGTTAAACCCGTGTGTGGATTCAGCAGTCTGCAAACACTTTCTCTGCAGAGTCCCAAAACAGGCGTTTTCAGCCCATTACCGGCATACGGAAGAAACAGCAGTAAGCACAGGGAAATATCTGCTTCTAAATCCAAAACGCAGCTATCTAACAGAACGGTTGTCAATGTGTGCACTCAACTTCCAGAGTTAAACCCGTGTGTGGATTCAGCAGTCTGCAAACACTTTCTCTGCAGAGTCCCAAAACAGGCGTTTTCAGCCCATTACCGGCATATGGAAGAAACAGCAGTAAGCACAGGGAAATATCTGCTTCTAAATCCAAAACGCAGCTATCTAACAGAACGGTTGTCAATGTGTGCACTCAACTTCCAGAGTTAAACCCGTGTGTGGATTCAGCAGTCTGCAAACATCTTCTCTGCAGAGTCCCAAACCAGGCGTTTTCAGCCCATTACCGGCATATGGAAGAAACAGCAGTAAGCCCAGGGAAATATCTGCTTCTAAATCCAAAACGCAGCTATCTAACAGAACGGTTGTCAATGTGTGCACTCAACTTCCAGAGTTAAACCCGTGTGTGGATTCAGCAGTCTGCAAACACTTTCTCTGCAGAGTCCCAAAACAGGCGTTTTCAGCCCATTACCGGCATATGGAAGAAACAGCAGTAAGCACAGGGAAATATCTGCTTCTAAATCCAAAACGCAGCTATCTAACAGAACGGTTGTCAATGTGTGCACTCAACTTCCAGAGTTAAACCCGTGTGTGGATTCAGCAGTCTGCAAACATCTTCTCTGCAGAGTCCCAAACCAGGCGTTTTCAGCCCATTACCGGCATATGGAAGAAACAGCAGTAAGCACAGGGAAATATCTGCTTCTAAATCCAAAACGCAGCTATCTAACAGAACGGTTGTCAATGTGTGCACTCAACTTCCAGAGTTAAACCCGTGTGTGGATTCAGCAGTCTGCAAACACTTTCTCTGCAGAGTCCCAAAACAGGCGTTTTCAGCCCATTACCGGCATATGGAAGAAACAGCAGTAAGCCCAGGGAAATATCTGCTTCTAAATCCAAAACGCAGCTATCTAACAGAACGGTTGTCAATGTGTGCACTCAACTTCCAGAGTTAAACCCGTGTGTGGATTCAGCAGTCTGCAAACACTTTCTCTGCAGAGTCCCAAAACAGGCGTTTTCAGCCCATTACCGGCATATGGAAGAAACAGCAGTAAGCACAGGGAAATATCTGCTTCTAAATCCAAAACGCAGCTATCTAACAGAACGGTTGTCAATGTGTGCACTCAACTTCCAGAGTTAAACCCGTGTGTGGATTCAGCAGTCTGCAAACACTTTCTCTGCAGAGTCCCAAAACAGGCGTTTTCAGCCCATTACCGGCATATGGAAGAAACTGCAGTAAGCACAGGGAAATATCTGCTTCTAAATCCAAAACGCAGCTATCTAACAGAACGGTTGTCAATGTGTGCACTCAACTTCCAGAGTTAAACCCGTGTGTGGATTCAGCAGTCTGCAAACATCTTCTCTGCAGAGTCCCAAACCAGGCGTTTTCAGCCCTTTACCGGCATATGGAAGAAACAGCAGTAAGCCCAGGGAAATATCTGCTTCTAAATCCAAAACGCAGCTATCTAACAGAACGGTTGTCAATGTGTGCACTCAACTTCCAGAGTTAAACCCGTGTGTGGATTCAGCAGTCTGCAAACACTTTCTCTGCAGAGTCCCAAAACAGGCGTTTTCAGCCCATTACCGGCATATGGAAAAAACAGCAGTAAGCACAGGGAAATATCTGCTTCCAAATCCAAAACGCAGCTATCTAACAGAACGGTTGTCAATGTGTGCACTCAACTTCCAGAGTTAAACCCGTGTGTGGATTCAGCAGTCTGCAAACACTTTCTCTGCAGAGTCCCAAAACAGGCGTTTTCAGCCCATTACCGGCATATGGAAGAAACAGCAGTAAGCACAGGGAAATATCTGCTTCTAAATCCAAAACGCAGCTATCTAACAGAACGGTTGTCAATGTGTGCACTCAACTTCCAGAGTTAAACCCGTGTGTGGATTCAGCAGTCTGCAAACACTTTCTCTGCAGAGTCCCAAAACAGGCGTTTTCAGCCCATTACCGGCATATGGAAGAAACAGCAGTAAGCACAGGGAAATATCTGCTTCTAAATCCAAAACGCAGCTATCTAACAGAACGGTTGTCAATGTGTGCACTCAACTTCCAGAGTTAAACCCGTGTGTGGATTCAGCAGTCTGCAAACACTTTCTCTGCAGAGTCCCAAAACAGGCGTTTTCAGCCCATTACCGGCATATGGAAGAAACAGCAGTAAGCACAGGGAAATATCTGCTTCTAAATCCAAAACGCAGCTATCTGACAGAACGGTTGTCAATGTGTGCACTCAACTTCCAGAGTTAAACCCGTGTGTGGATTCAGCAGTCTGCAAACACTTTCTCTTCAGAGTCCCAAAGCAGGCGTTTTCAGCCCATTACCGGCATACGGAAGAAACAGCAGTAAGCACAGGGAAATATCTGCTTCTAAATCCAAAACGCAGCTATCTAACAGAACGGTTGTCAATGTGTGCACTCAACTTCCAGAGTTAAACCCGTGTGTGGATTCAGCAGTCTGCAAACACTTTCTCTGCAGAGTCCCAAACCAGGCGTTTTCAGCCCATTACCGGCATATGGAAGAAACAGCAGTAAGCCCAGGGAAATATCTGCTTCTAAATCCAAAACGCAGCTATCTAACAGAACGGTTGTCAATGTGTGCACTCAACTTCCAGAGTTAAACCCGTGTGTGGATTCAGCAGTCTGCAAACACTTTCTCTGCAGAGTCCCAAAACAGGCGTTTTCAGCCCATTACCGGCATATGGAAGAAACAGCAGTAAGCAAAGGGAAATATCTGCTTCTAAATCCAAAACGCAGCTATCTAACAGAACGGTTGTCAATGTGTGCACTCAACTTCCAGAGTTAAACCCGTGTGTGGATTCAGCAGTCTGCAAACATCTTCTCTGCAGGGTCCCAAACCAGGCGTTTTCAGCCCATTACCGGCATATGGAGGAAACAGCAGTAAGCCCAGGGAAATATCTGCTTCTAAATCCAAAACGCAGCTATCTAACAGAACGGTTGTCAATGTGTGCACTCAACTTCCAGAGTTAAACCCGTGTGTGGATTCAGCAGTCTGCAAACACTTTCTCTGCAGAGTCCCAAAACAGGCGTTTTCAGCCCATTACCGGCATATGGAAGAAACAGCAGTAAGCACAGGGAAATATCTGCTTCTAAATCCAAAACGCAGCTATCTAACAGAACGGTTGTCAATGTGTGCACTCAACTTCCAGAGTTAAACCCGTGTGTGGATTCAGCAGTCTGCAAACACTTTCTCTGCAGAGTCCCAAAACAGGCGTTTTCAGCCCATTACCGGCATATGTAAGAAACAGCAGTAAGCACAGGGAAATATCTGCTTCTAAATCCAAAACGCAGCTATCTAACAGAACGGTTGTCAATGTGTGCACTCAACTTCCAGAGTTAAACCCGTGTGTGGATTCAGCAGTCTGCAAACACTTTCTCTGCAGAGTCCCAAAACAGGCGTTTTCAGCCCATTACCGGCATATGGAAGAAACAGCCATAAGCACAGGGAAATATCTGCTTCTAAATCCAAAACGCAGCTATCTAACAGAACGGTTGTCAATGTGTGCACTCAACTTCCAGAGTTAAACCCGTGTGTGGATTCAGCAGTCTGCAAACACTTTCTCTGCAGAGTCCCAAAACAGGCGTTTTCAGCCCATTACCGGCATATGGAAGAAACAGCAGTAAGCACAGGGAAATACCTGCTTCTAAATCCAAAACGCAGCTATCTAACAGAACCGTTGTCAATGTGTGCACTCAACTTCCAGAGTTAAACCCGTGTGTGGATTCAGCAGTCTGCAAACACTTTCTCTGCAGAGTCCCAAAACAGGCGTTTTCAGCCCATTACCGGCATATGGAAGAAACAGCAGTAAGCACAGGGAAATATCTGCTTCTAAATCCAAAACGCAGCTATCTAACAGAACGGATGTCAATGTGTGCACTCAACTTCCAGAGTTAAACCCGTGTGTGGATTCAGCAGTCTGCAAACACTTTCTCTGCAGAGTCCCAAAACAGGCGTTTTCAGCCCATTACCGGCATATGGAAGAAACAGCAGTAAGCACAGGGAAATATCTGCTTCTAAATCCAAAACGCAGCTATCTAACAGAACGGTTGTCAATGTGTGCACTAACTTCCAGAGTTAAACCCGTGTGGGGATTCAGCAGTCTGCAAACATCTTCTCTGCAGAGTCCCAAACCAGGCGTTTTCAGCCCATTACCGGCATATGGAAGAAACAGCAGTAAGCCCAGGGAAATATCTGTTTCTAAATCCAAAACGCAGCTATCTAACAGAACGGTTGTCAATGTGTGCACTCAACTTCCAGAGTTAAACCCGTGTGTGGATTCAGCAGTCTGCAAACACTTTCTCTGCAGAGTCCCAAAACAGGCGTTTTCAGCCCATTACCGGCATATGGAAGAAACAGCAGTAAGCACAGGGAAATATCTCCTTCTAAATCCAAAACGCAGCTATCTAACAGAACGGTTGTCAATGTGTGCACTCAACTTCCAGAGTTAAACCCGTGTGTGGATTCAGCAGTCTGCAAACATCTTCTCTGCAGAGTCCCAAACCAGGCGTTTTCAGCCCATTACCGGCATATGGAAGAAACAGCAGTAAGCCCAGGGAAATATCTGCTTCTAAATCCAAAATGCAGCTATCTAACAGAACGGTTGTCAATGTGTGCACTCAACTTCCAGAGTTAAACCCGTGTGTGGATTCAGCAGTCTGCAAACATCTTCTCTGCAGAGTCCCAAACCAGGCGTTTTCAGCCCATTACCGGCATATGGAAGAAACAGCAGTAAGCACAGGGAAATATCTGCTTCTAAATCCAAAACGCAGCTATCTAACAGAACGGTTGTCAATGTGTGCACTCAACTTCCAGAGTTAAACCCGTGTGTGGATTCAGCAGTCTGCAAACATCTTCTCTGCAGAGTCCCAAAACAGGCGTTTTCAGCCCATTACCGGCATATGGAAGAAACAGCAGTAAGCCCAGGGAAATATCTGCTTCTAAATCCAAAACGCAGCTATCTAACAGAACGGTTGTCAATGTGTGCACTCAACTTCCAGAGTTAAACCCGTGTGTGGATTCAGCAGTCTGCAAACACTTTCTCTGCAGAGTCCCAAAACAGGCGTTTTCAGCCCATTACCGGCATATGGAAGAAACTGCAGTAAGCACAGGGAAATATCTGCTTCTAAATCCAAAACGCAGCTATCTAACAGAACGGTTGTCAATGTGTGCACTCAACTTCCAGAGTTAAACCCGTGTGTGGATTCAGCAGTCTGCAAACATCTTCTCTGCAGAGTCCCAAACCAGGCGTTTTCAGCCCTTTACCGGCATATGGAAGAAACAGCAGTAAGCCCAGGGAAATATCTGCTTCTAAATCCAAAACGCAGCTATCTAACAGAACGGTTGTCAATGTGTGCACTCAACTTCCAGAGTTAAACCCGTTTGTGGATTCAGCAGTCTGCAAACACTTTCTCTGCAGAGTCCCAAACCAGGCGTTTTCAGCCCATTACCGGCATATGGAAAAAACAGCAGTAAGCACAGGGAAATATCTGCTTCTAAATCCAAAACGCAGCTATCTAACAGAACGGTTGTCAATGTGTGCACTCAACTTCCAGAGTTAAACCCGTGTGTGGATTCAGCAGTCTGCAAACACTTTCTCTGCAGAGTCCCAAAACAGGCGTTTTCAGCCCATTACCGGCATATGGAAGAAACAGCAGTAAGCACAGGGAAATATCTGCTTCTAAATCCAAAACGCAGCTATCTAACAGAACGGTTGTCAATGTGTGCACTCAACTTCCAGAGTTAAACCCGTGTGTGGATTCAGCAGTCTGCAAACACTTTCTCTGCAGAGTCCCAAAGCAGGCGTTTTCAGCCCATTACCGGCATATGGAAGAAACAGCAGTAAGCACAGGGAAATATCTGCTTCTAAATCCAAAAGGCAGCTATCTAACAGAACGGTTGTCAATGTGTGCACTCAACTTCCAGAGTTAAACCCGTGTGTGGATTCAGCAGTCTGCAAACACTTTCTCTGCAGAGTCCCAAAACAGGCGTTTTCAGCCCATTACCGGCATACGGAAGAAACAGCAGTAAGCACAGGGAAATATCTGCTTCTAAATCCAAAACGCAGCTATCTAACAGAACGGTTGTCAATGTGTGCACTCAACTTCCAGAGTTAAACCCGTGTGTGGATTCAGCAGTCTGCAAACACTTTCTCTGCAGAGTCCCAAAGCAGGCGTTTTCAGCCCATTACCGGCATATGGAAGAAACAGCAGTAAGCACAGGGAAATATCTGCTTCTAAATCCAAAACGCAGCTATCTGACAGAACGGTTGTCAATGTGTGCACTCAACTTCCAGAGTTAAACCCGTGTGTGGATTCAGCAGTCTGCAAACACTTTCTCTTCAGAGTCCCAAAGAAGGCGTTTTCAGCCCATTACCGGCATACGGAAGAAACAGCAGTAAGCACAGGGAAATATCTGCTTCTAAATCCAAAACGCAGCTATCTGACAGAACGGTTGTCAATGTGTGCACTCAACTTCCAGAGTTAAACCCGTGTGTGGATTCAGCAGTCTGCAAACACTTTCTCTGCAGAGTCCCAAAACAGGCGTTTTCAGCCCATTACCGGCATATGGAAGAAACAGCAGTAAGCCCAGGGAAATATCTGCTTCTAAATCCAAAACGCAGCTATCTAACAGAACGGTTGTCAATGTGTGCACTCAACTTCCAGAGTTAAACCCGTGTGTGGATTCAGCAGTCTGCAAACACTTTCTCTGCAGAGTCCCAAAACAGGCGTTTTCAGCCCATTACCGGCATATGGAAGAAACAGCAGTAAGCAAAGGGAAATATCTGCTTCTAAATCCAAAACGCAGCTATCTAACAGAACGGTTGTCAATGTGTGCACTCAACTTCCAGAGTTAAACCCGTGTGTGGATTCAGCAGTCTGCAAACACTTTCTCTGCAGAGTCCCAAAACAGGCGTTTTCAGCCCATTACCGGCATACGGAAGAAACAGCAGTAAGCACAGGGAAATACCTGCTTCTAAATCCAAAACGCAGCTATCTAACAGAACCGTTGTCAATGTGTGCACTCAACTTCCAGAGTTAAACCCGTGTGTGGATTCAGCAGTCTGCAAACACTTTCTCTGCAGAGTCCCAAAACAGGCGTTTTCAGCCCATTACCGGCATATGGAAGAAACAGCAGTAAGCACAGGGAAATATCTGCTTCTAAATCCAAAACGCAGCTATCTAACAGAACGGTTGTCAATGTGTGCACTCAACTTCCAGAGTTAAACCCGTGTGTGGATTCAGCAGTCTGCAAACAGTTTCTCTGCAGAGTCCCAAAACAGGCGTTTTCAGCCCATTACCGGCATATGGAAGAAACAGCAGTAAGCACAGGGAAATATCTGCTTCTAAATCCAAAACGCAGCTATCTAACAGAACGGATGTCAATGTGTGCACTCAACTTCCAGAGTTAAACCCGTGTGTGGATTCAGCAGTCTGCAAACACTTTCTCTGCAGAGTCGCAAAACAGGCGTTTTCAGCCCATTACCGGCATATGGAAGAAACAGCAGTAAGCACAGGGAAATATCTGCTTCTAAATCCAAAACGCAGCTATCTAACAGAACGGTTGTCAATGTGTGCACTCAACTTCCAGAGTTAAACCCGTGTGTGGATTCAGCAGTCTGCAAACATCTTCTCTGCAGAGTCCCAAACCAGGCGTTTTCAGCCCATTACCGGCATATGGAAGAAACAGCAGTAAGCACAGGGAAATATCTGCTTCTAAATCCAAAACGCAGCTATCTAACAGAACGGTTGTCAATGTGTGCACTCAACTTCCAGAGTTAAACCCGTGTGTGGATTCAGCAGTCTGCAAACACTTTCTCTGCAGAGTCCCAAAACAGGCGTTTTCAGCCCATTACCGGCATATGGAAGAAACAGCAGTAAGCCCAGGGAAATATCTGCTTCTAAATCCAAAACGCAGCTATCTAACAGAACGGTTGTCAATGTGTGCACTCAACTTCTAGAGTTAAACCCGTGTGTGGATTCAGCAGTCTGCAAACACTTTCTCTGCAGAGTCCCAAAACAGGCGTTTTCAGCCCATTACCGGCATACGGAAGAAACAGCAGTAAGCACAGGGAAATATCTGCTTCTAAATCCAAAACGCAGCTATCTAACAGAACGGTTGTCAATGTGTGCACTCAACTTCCAGAGTTAAACCCGTGTGTGGATTCAGCAGTCTGCAAACACTTTCTCTGCAGAGTCCCAAAACAGGCGTTTTCAGCCCATTACCGGCATATGGAAGAAACAGCAGTAAGCACAGGGAAATATCTGCTTCTAAATCCAAAACGCAGCTATCTAACAGAACGGTTGTCAATGTGTGCACTCAACTTCCAGAGTTAAACCCGTGTGTGGATTCAGCAGTCTGCAAACACTTTCTCTGCAGAGTCCCAAAACAGGCGTTTTCAGCCCATTACCGGCATATGGAAGAAACAGCAGTAAGCCCAGGGAAATATCTGCTTCTAAATCCAAAACGCAGCTATCTAACAGAACGGTTGTCAATGTGTGCACTCAACTTCCAGAGTTAAACCCGTGTGTGGATTCAGCAGTCTGCAAACACTTTCTCTGCAGAGTCCCAAAACAGGCGTTTTCAGCCCATTACCGGCATATGGAAGAAACAGCAGTAAGCACAGGGAAATATCTGCTTCTAAATCCAAAACGCAGCTATCTAACAGAACGGTTGTCAATGTGTGCACTCAACTTCCAGAGTTAAACCCGTGTGTGGATTCAGCAGTCTGCAAACACTTTCTCTGCAGAGTCCCAAAACAGGCGTTTTCAGCCCATTACCGGCATATGGAAGAAATTGCAGTAAGCCCAGGGAAATATCTGCTTCTAAATCCAAAACGCAGCTATCTAACAGAACGGTTGTCAATGTGTGCACTCAACTTCCAGAGTTAAACCCGTGTGTGGATTCAGCAGTCTGCAAACATCTTCTCTGCAGAGTCCCAAACCAGGCGTTTTCAGCCCTTTACCGGCATATGGAAGAAACAGCAGTAAGCCCAGGGAAATATCTGCTTCTAAATCCAAAACGCAGCTATCTAACAGAACGGTTGTCAATGTGTGCACTCAACTTCCAGAGTTAAACCCGTGTGTGGATTCAGCAGTCTGCAAACACTTTCTCTGCAGAGTCGCAAAACAGGCGTTTTCAGCCCATTACCGGCATATGGAAGAAACAGCAGTAAGCACAGGGAAATATCTGCTTCTAAATCCAAAACGCAGCTATCTAACAGAACGGTTGTCAATGTGTGCACTCAACTTCCAGAGTTAAACCCGTGTGTGGATTCAGCAGTCTGCAAACATCTTCTCTGCAGAGTCCCAAACCAGGCGTTTTCAGCCCATTACCGGCATATGGAAGAAACAGCAGTAAGCACAGGGAAATATCTGCTTCTAAATCCAAAACGCAGCTATCTAACAGAACGGTTGTCAATGTGTGCACTCAACTTCCAGAGTTAAACCCGTGTGTGGATTCAGCAGTCTGCAAACACTTTCTCTGCAGAGTCCCAAAACAGGCGTTTTCAGCCCATTACCGGCATATGGAAGAAACAGCAGTAAGCCGAGGGAAATATCTGCTTCTAAATCCAAAACGCAGCTATCTAACAGAACGGTTGTCAATGTGTGCACTCAACTTCTAGAGTTAAACCCGTGTGTGGATTCAGCAGTCTGCAAACACTTTCTCTGCAGAGTCCCAAAACAGGCGTTTTCAGCCCATTACCGGCATACGGAAGAAACAGCAGTAAGCACAGGGAAATATCTGCTTCTAAATCCAAAACGCAGCTATCTAACAGAACGGTTGTCAATGTGTGCACTCAACTTCCAGAGTTAAACCCGTGTGTGGATTCAGCAGTCTGCAAACACTTTCTCTGCAGAGTCCCAAAACAGGCGTTTTCAGCCCATTACCGGCATATGGAAGAAACAGCAGTAAGCACAGGGAAATATCTGCTTCTAAATCCAAAACGCAGCTATCTAACAGAACGGTTGTCAATGTGTGCACTCAACTTCCAGAGTTAAACCCGTGTGTGGATTCAGCAGTCTGCAAACATCTTCTCTGCAGAGTCCCAAACCAGGCGTTTTCAGCCCATTACCGGCATATGGAAGAAACAGCAGTAAGCCCAGGGAAATATCTGCTTCTAAATCCAAAACGCAGCTATCTAACAGAACGGTTGTCAACGTGTGCACTCAACTTCCAGAGTTAAACCCGTGTGTGGATTCAGCAGTCTGCAAACACTTTCTCTGCAGAGTCCCAAAACAGGCGTTTTCAGCCCATTACCGGCATATGGAAGAAACAGCAGTAAGCACAGGGAAATATCTCCTTCTAAATCCAAAACGCAGCTATCTAACAGAACGGTTGTCAATGTGTGCACTCAACTTCCAGAGTTAAACCCGTGTGTGGATTCAGCAGTCTGCAAACATCTTCTCTGCAGAGTCCCAAACCAGGCGTTTTCAGCCCATTACCGGCATATGGAAGAAACAGCAGTAAGCCCAGGGAAATATCTGCTTCTAAATCCAAAACGCAGCTATCTAACAGAACGGTTGTCAATGTGTGCACTCAACTTCCAGAGTTAAACCCGTGTGTGGATTCAGCAGTCTGCAAACACTTTCTCTGCAGAGTCCCAAACCAGGCGTTTTCAGCCCATTACCGGCATATGGAAGAAACAGCAGTAAGCACAGGGAAATATCTGCTTCTAAATCCAAAACGCAGCTTTCTAACAGAACGGTTGTCAATGTGTGCACTCAACTTCCAGAGTTAAACCCGTGTGTGGATTCAGCAGTCTGCAAACACTTTCTCTGCAGAGTCCCAAAACAGGCGTTTTCAGCCCATTACCGGCATATGGAAGAAACAGCAGTAAGCACAGGGAAATATCTGCTTCTAAATCCAAAACGCAGCTATCTAACAGAACGGTTGTCAAAGTGTGCACTCAACTTCCAGAGTTAAACCCGTGTGTGGATTCAGCAGTCTGCAAACATCTTCTCTGCAGAGTCCCAAACCAGGCGTTTTCAGCCCATTACCGGCATATGGAAGAAACAGCAGTAAGCACAGGGAAATATCTGCTTCTAAATCCAAAACGCAGCTATCTAACAGAACGGTTGTCAATGTGTGCACTCAACTTCCAGAGTTAAACCCGTGTGTGGATTCAGCAGTCTGCAAACACTTTCTCTGCAGAGTCCCAAAACAGGCGTTTTCAGCCCATTACCGGCATATGGAAGAAACAGCAGTAAGCCCAGGGAAATATCTGCTTCTAAATCCAAAACGCAGCTATCTAACAGAACGGTTGTCAATGTGTGCACTCAACTTCCAGAGTTAAACCCGTGTGTGGATTCAGCAGTCTGCAAACACTTTCTCTGCAGAGTCCCAAAACAGGGGTTTTCAGCCCATTACCGGCATATGGAAGAAACAGCAGTAAGCCCAGGGAAATATCTGCTTCTAAATCCAAAACGCAGCTATCTAACAGAACGGTTGTCAATGTTTGCACTCAACTTCTAGAGTTAAACCCGTGTGTGGATTCAGCAGTCTGCAAACATCTTCTCTGCAGAGTCCCAAACCAGGCGTTTTCAGCCCATTACCGGCATATGGAAGAAACAGCAGTAAGCACAGGGAAATATCTGCTTCTAAATCCAAAACGCAGCTATCTAACAGAACGGTTGTCAATGTGTGCACTCAACTTCCAGAGTTAAACCCGTGTGTGGATTCAGCAGTCTGCAAACACTTTCTCTGCAGAGTCCCAAAACAGGCGTTTTCAGCCCATTACCGGCATATGGAAGAAACAGCAGTAAGCCCAGGGAAATATCTGCTTCTAAATCCAAAACGCAGCTATCTAACAGAACGGTTGTCAATGTGTGCACTCAACTTCCAGAGTTAAACCCGTGTGTGGATTCAGCAGTCTGCAAACACTTTCTCTGCAGAGTCCCAAAACAGGCGTTTTCAGCCCATTACCGGCATATGGAAGAAACAGCAGTAAGCACAGGGAAATATCTGCTTCTAAATCCAAAACGCAGCTATCTAACAGAACGGTTGTCAATGTGTGCACTCAACTTCCAGAGTTAAACCCGTGTGTGGATTCAGCAGTCTGCAAACACTTTCTCTGCAGAGTCCCAAAACAGGCGTTTTCAGCCCATTACCGGCATATGGAAGAAATTGCAGTAAGCCCAGGGAAATATCTGCTTCTAAATCCAAAACGCAGCTATCTAACAGAACGGTTGTCAATGTGTGCACTCAACTTCCAGAGTTAAACCCGTGTGTGGATTCAGCAGTCTGCAAACATCTTCTCTGCAGAGTCCCAAACCAGGCGTTTTCAGCCCTTTACCGGCATATGGAAGAAACAGCAGTAAGCCCAGGGAAATATCTGCTTCTAAATCCAAAACGCAGCTATCTAACAGAACGGTTGTCAATGTGTGCACTCAACTTCCAGAGTTAAACCCGTGTGTGGATTCAGCAGTCTGCAAACACTTTCTCTGCAGAGTCCCAAACCAGGCGTTTTCAGCCCATTACCGGCATATGGAAAAAACAGCAGTAAGCACAGGGAAATATCTGCTTCTAAATCCAAAACGCAGCTATCTAACAGAACGGTTGTCAATGTGTGCACTCAACTTCCAGAGTTAAACCCGTGTGTGGATTCAGCAGTCTGCAAACACTTTCTCTGCAGAGTCCCAAAACAGGCGTTTTCAGCCCATTACCGGCATATGGAAGAAACAGCAGTAAGCACAGGGAAATATCTGCTTCTAAATCCAAAACGCAGCTATCTAACAGAACGGTTGTCAATGTGTGCACTCAACTTCCAGAGTTAAACCCGTGTGTGGATTCAGCAGTCTGCAAACACTTTCTCTGCAGAGTCCCAAAACAGGCGTTTTCAGCCCATTACCGGCATATGGAAGAAACAGCAGTAAGCACAGGGAAATATCTGCTTCTAAATCCAAAAGGCAGCTATCTAACAGAACGGTTGTCAATGTGTGCACTCAACTTCCAGAGTTAAACCCGTGTGTGGATTCAGCAGTCTGCAAACACTTTCTCTGCAGAGTCCCAAAACAGGCGTTTTCAGCCCATTACCGGCATATGGAAGAAACAGCAGTAAGCACAGGGAAATATCTGCTTCTAAATCCAAAACGCAGCTATCTAACAGAACGGTTGTCAATGTGTGCACTCAACTTCCAGAGTTAAACCCGTGTGTGGATTCAGCAGTCTGCAAACACTTTCTCTGCAGAGTCCCAAAACAGGCGTTTTCAGCCCATTACCGGCATATGGAAGAAACAGCAGTAAGCACAGGGAAATATCTGCTTCTAAATCCAAAACGCAGCTATCTGACAGAACGGTTGTCAATGTGTGCACTCAACTTCCAGAGTTAAACCCGTGTGTGGATTCAGCAGTCTGCAAACACTTTCTCTTCAGAGTCCCAAAGCAGGCGTTTTCAGCCCATTACCGGCATATGGAAGAAACAGCAGTAAGCACAGGGAAATATCTGCTTCTAAATCCAAAACGCAGCTATCTAACAGAACGGTTGTCAATGTGTGCACTCAACTTCCAGAGTTAAACCCGTGTGTGGATTCAGCAGTCTGCAAACACTTTCTCTGCAGAGTCCCAAAACAGGCGTTTTCAGCCCATTACCGGCATATGGAAGAAACAGCAGTAAGCACAGGGAAATATCTGCTTCTAAATCCAAAACGCAGCTATCTAACAGAACGGTTGTCAATGTGTGCACTCAACTTCCAGAGTTAAACCCGTGTGTGGATTCAGCAGTCTGCAAACACTTTCTCTGCAGAGTCCCAAAACAGGCGTTTTCAGCCCATTACCGGCATATGGAAGAAACAGCAGTAAGCAAAGGGAAATATCTGCTTCTAAATCCAAAACGCAGCTATCTAACAGAACGGTTGTCAATGTGTGCACTCAACTTCCAGAGTTAAACCCGTGTGTGGATTCAGCAGTCTGCAAACATCTTCTCTGCAGGGTCCCAAACCAGGCGTTTTCAGCCCATTACCGGCATATGGAGGAAACAGCAGTAAGCCCAGGGAAATATCTGCTTCTAAATCCAAAACGCAGCTATCTAACAGAACGGTTGTCAATGTGTGCACTCAACTTCCAGAGTTAAACCCGTGTGTGGATTCAGCAGTCTGCAAACACTTTCTCTGCAGAGTCCCAAAACAGGCGTTTTCAGCCCATTACCGGCATATGGAAGAAACAGCAGTAAGCACAGGGAAATATCTGCTTCTAAATCCAAAACGCAGCTATCTAACAGAACGGTTGTCAATGTGTGCACTCAACTTCCAGAGTTAAACCCGTGTGTGGATTCAGCAGTCTGCAAACACTTTCTCTGCAGAGTCCCAAAACAGGCGTTTTCAGCCCATTACCGGCATATGTAAGAAACAGCAGTAAGCACAGGGAAATATCTGCTTCTAAATCCAAAACGCAGCTATCTAACAGAACGGTTGTCAATGTGTGCACTCAACTTCCAGAGTTAAACCCGTGTGTGGATTCAGCAGTCTGCAAACACTTTCTCTGCAGAGTCCCAAAACAGGCGTTTTCAGCCCATTACCGGCATATGGAAGAAACAGCCATAAGCACAGGGAAATATCTGCTTCTAAATCCAAAACGCAGCTATCTAACAGAACGGTTGTCAATGTGTGCACTCAACTTCCAGAGTTAAACCCGTGTGTGGATTCAGCAGTCTGCAAACATCTTCTCTGCAGAATCCCAAACCAGGGGTTTTCAGCCCATTACCGGCATATGGAAGAAACAGCAGTAAGCACAGGGAAATATCTGCTTCTAAATCCAAAACGCAGCTATCTAACAGAACGGTTGTCAATGTGTGCACTCAACTTCCAGAGTTAAACCCGTGTGTGGATTCAGCAGTCTGCAAACACTTTCTCTGCAGAGTCCCAAAACAGGCGTTTTCAGCCCATTACCGGCATATGGAAGAAACAGCAGTAAGCACAGGGAAATACCTGCTTCTAAATCCAAAACGCAGCTATCTAACAGAACCGTTGTCAATGTGTGCACTCAACTTCCAGAGTTAAACCCGTGTGTGGATTCAGCAGTCTGCAAACACTTTCTCTGCAGAGTCCCAAAACAGGCGTTTTCAGCCCATTACCGGCATATGGAAGAAACAGCAGTAAGCACAGGGAAATATCTGCTTCTAAATCCAAAACGCAGCTATCTAACAGAACGGATGTCAATGTGTGCACTCAACTTCCAGAGTTAAACCCGTGTGTGGATTCAGCAGTCTGCAAACACTTTCTCTGCAGAGTCCCAAAACAGGCGTTTTCAGCCCATTACCGGCATATGGAAGAAACAGCAGTAAGCACAGGGAAATATCTGCTTCTAAATCCAAAACGCAGCTATCTAACAGAACGGTTGTCAATGTGTGCACTAACTTCCAGAGTTAAACCCGTGTGGGGATTCAGCAGTCTGCAAACATCTTCTCTGCAGAGTCCCAAACCAGGCGTTTTCAGCCCATTACCGGCATATGGAAGAAACAGCAGTAAGCCCAGGGAAATATCTGCTTCTAAATCCAAAACGCAGCTATCTAACAGAACGGTTGTCAATGTGTGCACTCAACTTCCAGAGTTAAACCCGTGTGTGGATTCAGCAGTCTGCAAACACTTTCTCTGCAGAGTCCCAAAACAGGCGTTTTCAGCCCATTACCGGCATATGGAAGAAACAGCAGTAAGCACAGGGAAATATCTCCTTCTAAATCCAAAACGCAGCTATCTAACAGAACGGTTGTCAATGTGTGCACTCAACTTCCAGAGTTAAACCCGTGTGTGGATTCAGCAGTCTGCAAACATCTTCTCTGCAGAGTCCCAAACCAGGCGTTTTCAGCCCATTACCGGCATATGGAAGAAACAGCAGTAAGCCCAGGGAAATATCTGCTTCTAAATCCAAAACGCAGCTATCTAACAGAACGGTTGTCAATGTGTGCACTCAACTTCCAGAGTTAAACCCGTGTGTGGATTCAGCAGTCTGCAAACATTTTCTCTGCAGAGTCCCAAACCAGGCGTTTTCAGCCCATTACCGGCATATGGAAGAAACAGCAGTAAGCACAGGGAAATATCTGCTTCTAAATCCAAAACGCAGCTATCTAACAGAACGGTTGTCAATGTGTGCACTCAACTTCCAGAGTTAAACCCGTGTGTGGATTCAGCAGTCTGCAAACACTTTCTCTGCAGAGTCCCAAAACAGGCGTTTTCAGCCCATTACCGGCATATGGAAGAAACAGCAGTAAGCACAGGGAAATATCTGCTTCTAAATCCAAAACGCAACTATCTAACAGAACGGTTGTCAATGTGTGCACTCAACTTCCAGAGTTAAACCCGTGTGTGGATTCAGCAGTCTGCAAACATCTTCTCTGCAGAGTCCCAAACAAGGCGTTTTCAGCCCATTACCGGCATATGGAAGAAACAGCAGTAAGCACAGGGAAATATCTGCTTCTAAATCCAAAACGCAGCTATCTAACAGAACGGTTGTCAATGTGTGCACTCAACTTCCAGAGTTAAACCCGTGTGTGGATTCAGCAGTCTGCAAACACTTTCTCTGCAGAGTCCCAAAACAGGCGTTTTCAGCCCATTACCGGCATATGGAAGAAACAGCAGTAAGCCCAGGGAAATATCTGCTTCTAAATCCAAAACGCAGCTATCTAACAGAACGGTTGTCAATGTGTGCACTCAACTTCCAGAGTTAAACCCGTGTGTGGATTCAGCAGTCTGCAAACACTTTCTCTGCAGAGTCCCAAAACAGGCGTTTTCAGCCCATTACCGGCATATGGAAGAAACAGCAGTAAGCACAGGGAAATATCTGCTTCTAAATCCAAAACGCAGCTATCTAACAGAACGGTTGTCAATGTGTGCACTCAACTTCCAGAGTTAAACCCGTGTGTGGATTCAGCAGTCTGCAAACACTTTCTCTGCAGAGTCCCAAAACAGGCGTTTTCAGCCCATTACCGGCATATGGAAGAAACAGCAGTAAGCACAGGGAAATATCTGCTTCTAAATCCAAAACGCAGCTATCTAACAGAACGGTTGTCAATGTGTGCACTCAACTTCCAGAGTTAAACCCGTGTGTGGATTCAGCAGTCTGCAAACACTTTCTCTGCAGAGTCCCAAAACAGGCGTTTTCAGCCCATTACCGGCATATGGAAGAAACAGCAGTAAGCCCAGGGAAATATCTGCTTCTAAATCCAAAACGCAGCTATCTAACAGAACGGTTGTCAATGTGTGCACTCAACTTCCAGAGTTAAACCCGTGTGTGGATTCAGCAGTCTGCAAACACTTTCTCTGCAGAGTCCCAAAACAGGCGTTTTCAGCCCATTACCGGCATATGGAAGAAACAGCAGTAAGCACAGGGAAATATCTGCTTCTAAATCCAAAACGCAGCTATCTAACAGAACGGTTGTCAATGTGTGCACTCAACTTCCAGAGTTAAACCCGTGTGTGGATTCAGCAGTCTGCAAACACTTTCTCTGCAGAGTCCCAAAACAGGCGTTTTCAGCCCATTACCGGCATATGTAAGAAACAGCAGTAAGCACAGGGAAATATCTGCTTCTAAATCCAAAACGCAGCTATCTAACAGAACGGTTGTCAATGTGTGCACTCAACTTCCAGAGTTAAACCCGTGTGTGGATTCAGCAGTCTGCAAACACTTTCTCTGCAGAGTCCCAAAACAGGCGTTTTCAGCCCATTACCGGCATATGGAAGAAACAGCCATAAGCACAGGGAAATATCTGCTTCTAAATCCAAAACGCAGCTATCTAACAGAACGGTTGTCAATGTGTGCACTCAACTTCCAGAGTTAAACCCGTGTGTGGATTCAGCAGTCTGCAAACATCTTCTCTGCAGAGTCCCAAACCAGGGGTTTTCAGTCTATTACCGGCATATGGAAGAAACAGCAGTAAGCACAGGGAAATATCTGCTTCTAAATCCAAAACGCAGCTATCTAACAGAACGGTTGTCAATGTGTGCACTCAACTTCCAGAGTTAAACCCGTGTGTGGATTCAGCAGTCTGCAAACACTTTCTCTGCAGAGTCCCAAAACAGGCGTTTTCAGCCCATTACCGGCATATGGAAGAAACGGCAGTAAGCACAGGGAAATACCTGCTTCTAAATCCAAAACGCAGCTATCTAACAGAACCGTTGTCAATGTGTGCACTCAACTTCCAGAGTTAAACCCGTGTGTGGATTCAGCAGTCTGCAAACACTTTCTCTGCAGAGTCCCAAAACAGGCGTTTTCAGCCCATTACCGGCATATGGAAGAAACAGCAGTAAGCACAGGGAAATATCTGTTTCTAAATCCAAAACGCAGCTATCTAACAGAACGGTTGTCAATGTGTGCACTCAACTTCCAGAGTTAAACCCGTGTGTGGATTCAGCAGTCTGCAAACACTTTCTCTGCAGAGTCCCAAAACAGGCGTTTTCAGCCCATTACCGGCATATGGAAGAAACAGCAGTAAGCACAGGGAAATATCTGCTTCTAAATCCAAAACGCAGCTATCTAACAGAACGGATGTCAATGTGTGCACTCAACTTCCAGAGTTAAACCCGTGTGTGGATTCAGCAGTCTGCAAACACTTTCTCTGCAGAGTCCCGAAACAGGCGTTTTCAGCCCATTACCGGCATATGGAAGAAACAGCAGTAAGCACAGGGAAATATCTGCTTCTAAATCCAAAACGCAGCTATCTAACAGAACGGTTGTCAATGTGTGCACTAACTTCCAGAGTTAAACCCGTGTGGGGATTCAGCAGTCTGCAAACATCTTCTCTGCAGAGTCCCAAACCAGGCGTTTTCAGCCCATTACCGGCATATGGAAGAAACAGCAGTAAGCCCAGGGAAATATCTGCTTCTAAATCCAAAACGCAGCTATCTAACAGAACGGTTGTCAATGTGTGCACTCAACTTCCAGAGTTAAACCCGTGTGTGGATTCAGCAGTCTGCAAACACTTTCTCTGCAGAGTCCCAAAACAGGCGTTTTCAGCCCATTACCGGCATATGGAAGAAACAGCAGTAAGCACAGGGAAATATCTCCTTCTAAATCCAAAACGCAGCTATCTAACAGAACGGTTGTCAATGTGTGCACTCAACTTCCAGAGTTAAACCCGTGTGTGGATTCAGCAGTCTGCAAACATCTTCTCTGCAGAGTCCCAAACCAGGCGTTTTCAGCCCATTACCGGCATATGGAAGAAACAGCAGTAAGCCCAGGGAAATATCTGCTTCTAAATCCAAAATGCAGCTATCTAACAGAACGGTTGTCAATGTGTGCACTCAACTTCCAGAGTTAACCCGTGTTTGGATTCAGCAGTCTGCAAACACTTTCTCTGCAGAGTCCCAAACCAGTCGTTTTCAGCCCATTACCGGCATATGGAAGAAACAGCAGTCAGCACAGGGAAATATCTGCTTCTAAATCCAAAACGCAGCTATCTAACAGAACGGTTGTCAATGTGTGCACTCAACTTCCAGAGTTAAACCCGTGTGTGGATTCAGCAGTCTGCAAACACTTTCTCTGCAGAGTCCCAAAACAGGCGTTTTCAGCCCATTACCGGCATATGGAAGAAACAGCAGTAAGCACAGGGAAATATCTGCTTCTAAATCCAAAACGCAGCTATCTAACAGAACGGTTGTCAATGTGTGCACTCAACTTCCAGAGTTAAACCCGTGTGTGGATTCAGCAGTCTGCAAACATCTTCTCTGCAGAGTCCCAAACCAGGCGTTTTCAGCCCATTACCGGCATATGGAAGAAACAGCAGTAAGCACAGGGAAATATCTGCTTCTAAATCCAAAACGCAGCTATCTAACAGAACGGTTGTCAATGTGTGCACTCAACTTCCAGAGTTAAACCCGTGTGTGGATTCAGCAGTCTGCAAACACTTTCTCTGCAGAGTCCCAAAACAGGCGTTTTCAGCCCATTACCGGCATATGGAAGAAACAGCAGTAAGCCCAGGGAAATATCTGCTTCTAAATCCAAAACGCAGCTATCTAACAGAACGGTTGTCAATGTGTGCACTCAACTTCCAGAGTTAAACCCGTGTGTGGATTCAGCAGTCTGCAAACATCTTCTCTGCAGAGTCCCAAACCAGGCGTTTTCAGCCCTTTACCGGCATATGGAAGAAACAGCAGTAAGCCCAGGGAAATATCTGCTTCTAAATCCAAAACGCAGCTATCTAACAGAACGGTTGTCAATGTGTGCACTCAACTTCCAGAGTTAAACCCGTGTGTGGATTCAGCAGTCTGCAAAAACTTTCTCTGCAGAGTCCCAAAACAGGCGTTTTCAGCCCATTACCGGCATATGGAAGAAACAGCAGTAAGCACAGGGAAATATCTGCTTCTAAATCCAAAACGCAGCTATCTAACAGAACGGTTGTCAATGTGTGCACTCAACTTCCAGAGTTAAACCCGTGTGTGGATTCAGCAGTCTGCAAACATCTTCTCTGCAGAGTCCCAAACCAGGCGTTTTCAGCCCATTACCGGCATATGGAAGAAACAGCAGTAAGCACAGGGAAATATCTGCTTCTAAATCCAAAACGCAGCTATCTAACAGAACGGTTGTCAATGTGTGCACTCAACTTCCAGAGTTAAACCCGTGTGTGGATTCAGCAGTCTGCAAACACTTTCTCTGCAGAGTCCCAAAACAGGCGTTTTCAGCCCATTACCGGCATATGGAAGAAACAGCAGTAAGCACAGGGAAATATCTGCTTCTAAATCCAAAACGCAGCTATCTAACAGAACGGTTGTCAATGTGTGCACTCAACTTCCAGAGTTAAACCCGTGTGTGGATTCAGCAGTCTGCAAACATCTTCTCTGCAGAGTCCCAAACCAGGCGTTTTCAGCCCATTACCGGCATATGGAAGAAACAGCAGTAAGCACAGGGAAATATCTGCTTCTAAATCCAAAACGCAGCTATCTAACAGAACGGTTGTCAATGTGTGCACTCAACTTCCAGAGTTAAACCCGTGTGTGGATTCAGCAGTCTGCAAACACTTTCTCTGCAGAGTCCCAAAACAGGCGTTTTCAGCCCATTACCGGCATATGGAAGAAACAGCAGTAAGCCCAGGGAAATATCTGCTTCTAAATCCAAAACGCAGCTATCTAACAGAACGGTTGTCAATGTGTGCACTCAACTTCCAGAGTTAAACCCGTGTGTGGATTCAGCAGTCTGCAAACATCTTCTCTGCAGAGTCCCAAACCAGGCGTTTTCAGCCCTTTACCGGCATATGGAAGAAACAGCAGTAAGCCCAGGGAAATATCTGCTTCTAAATCCAAAACGCAGCTATCTAACAGAACGGTTGTCAATGTGTGCACTCAACTTCCAGAGTTAAACCCGTGTGTGGATTCAGCAGTCTGCAAACACTTTCTCTGCAGAGTCCCAAAACAGGCGTTTTCAGCCCATTACCGGCATATGGAAGAAACAGCAGTAAGCACAGGGAAATATCTGCTTCTAAATCCAAAACGCAGCTATCTAACAGAACGGTTGTCAATGTGTGCACTCAACTTCCAGAGTTAAACCCGTGTGTGGATTCAGCAGTCTGCAAACACTTTCTCTGCAGAGTCCCAAAACAGGCGTTTTCAGCCCATTACCGGCATATGGAAGAAACAGCAGTAAGCACAGGGAAATATCTGCTTCTAAATCCAAAACGCAGCTATCTAACAGAACGGTTGTCAATGTGTGCACTCAACTTCCAGAGTTAAACCCGTGTGTGGATTCAGCAGTCTGCAAACACTTTCTCTGCAGAGTCCCAAAACAGGCATTTTCAGCCCATTACCGGCATATGGAAGAAACAGCAGTAAGCACAGGGAAATATCTGCTTCTAAATCCAAAACGCAGCTATCTAACAGAACGGTTGTCAATGTGTGCACTCAACTTCCAGAGTTAAACCCGTGTGTGGATTCAGCAGTCTGCAAACACTTTCTCTGCAGAGTCCCAAAACAGGCGTTTTCAGCCCATTACCGGCATATGGAAGAAACAGCAGTAAGCACAGGGAAATATCTGCTTCTAAATCCAAAACGCAGCTATCTAACAGAACGGTTGTCAATGTGTGCACTCAACTTCCAGAGTTAAACCCGTGTGTGGATTCAGCAGTCTGCAAACACTTTCTCTGCAGAGTCCCAAAACAGGCGTTTTCAGCCCATTACCGGCATATGGAAGAAACTGCAGTAAGCACAGGGAAATATCTGCTTCTAAATCCAAAACGCAGCTATCTAACAGAACGGTTGTCAATGTGTGCACTCAACTTCCAGAGTTAAACCCGTGTGTGGATTCAGCAGTCTGCAAACATCTTCTCTGCAGAGTCCCAAACCAGGCGTTTTCAGCCCTTTACCGGCATATGGAAGAAACAGCAGTAAGCCCAGGGAAATATCTGCTTCTAAATCCAAAACGCAGCTATCTAACAGAACGGTTGTCAATGTGTGCACTCAACTTCCAGAGTTAAACCCGTGTGTGGATTCAGCAGTCTGCAAACACTTTCTCTGCAGAGTCCCAAAACAGGCGTTTTCAGCCCATTACCGGCATATGGAAGAAACAGGAGTAAGCACAGGGAAATATCTGCTTCTAAATCCAAAACGCAGCTATCTAACAGAACGGTTGTCAATGTGTGCACTCAACTTCCAGAGTTAAACCCGTGTGTGGATTCAGCAGTCTGCAAACATCTTCTCTGCAGAGTCCCAAACCAGGCGTTTTCAGCCCATTACCGGCATATGGAAGAAACAGCAGTAAGCACAGTGAAATATCTGCTTCTAAATCCAAAACGCAGCTATCTAACAGAACGGTTGTCAATGTGTGCACTCAACTTGCAGAGTTAAACCCGTGTGTGGATTCAGCAGTCTGCAAACACTTTCTCTGCAGAGTCCCAAAACAGGCGTTTTCAGCCCATTACCGGCATATGGAAGAAACAGCAGTAAGCAAAGGGAAATATCTGCTTCTAAATCCAAAACGCAGCTATCTAACAGAACGGTTGTCAATGTGTGCACTCAACTTCCAGAGTTAAACCCGTGTGTGGATTCAGCAGTCTGCAAACATCTTCTCTGCAGAGTCCCAAACCAGGCGTTTTCAGCCCTTTACCGGCATATGGAAGAAACAGCAGTAAGCCCAGGGAAATATCTGCTTCTAAATCCAAAACGCAGCTTTCTAACAGAACGGTTGTCAATGTGTGCACTCAACTTCCAGAGTTAAACCCGTGTGTGGATTCAGCAGTCTGCAAACACTTTCTCTGCAGAGTCCCAAAACAGGCGTTTTCAGCCCATTACCGGCATATGGAAGAAACAGCAGTAAGCACAGGGAAATATCTGCTTCTAAATCCAAAACGCAGCTATCTAACAGAACGGTTGTCAATGTGTGCACTCAACTTCCAGAGTTAAACCCGTGTGTGGATTCAGCAGTCTGCAAACATCTTCTCTGCAGAGTCCCAAACCAGGCGTTTTCAGCCCATTACCGGCATATGGAAGAAACAGCAGTAAGCACAGGGAAATATCTGCTTCTAAATCCAAAACGCAGCTATCTAACAGAACGGTTGTCAATGTGTGCACTCAACTTCCAGAGTTAAACCCGTGTGTGGATTCAGCAGTCTGCAAACACTTTCTCTGCAGAGTCCCAAAACAGGCGTTTTCAGCCCATTACCGGCATATGGAAGAAACAGCAGTAAGCCCAGGGAAATATCTGCTTCTAAATCCAAAACGCAGCTATCTAACAGAACGGTTGTCAATGTGTGCACTCAACTTCCAGAGTTAAACCCGTGTGTGGATTCAGCAGTCTGCAAACACTTTCTCTGCAGAGTCCCAAAACAGGCGTTTTCAGCCCATTACCGGCATATGGAAGAAACAGCAGTAAGCACAGGGAAATATCTGCTTCTAAATCCAAAACGCAGCTATCTAACAGAACGGTTGTCAATGTGTGCACTCAACTTCCAGAGTTAAACCCGTGTGTGGATTCAGCAGTCTGCAAACACTTTCTCTGCAGAGTCCCAAAACAGGCGTTTTCAGCCCATTACCGGCATATGGAAGAAACTGCAGTAAGCACAGGGAAATATCTGCTTCTAAATCCAAAACGCAGCTATCTAACAGAACGGTTGTCAATGTGTGCACTCAACTTCCAGAGTTAAACCCGTGTGTGGATTCAGCAGTCTGCAAACATCTTCTCTGCAGAGTCCCAAAACAGGCGTTTTCAGCCCTTTACCGGCATATGGAAGAAACAGCAGTAAGCACAGGGAAATATCTGCTTCTAAATCCAAAACGCAGCTATCTAACAGAACGGTTGTCAATGTGTGCACTCAACTTCCAGAGTTAAACCCGTGTGTGGATTCAGCAGTCTGCAAACACTTTCTCTGCAGAGTCCCAAAACAGGCGTTTTCAGCCCATTACCGGCATATGGAAGAAACAGCAGTAAGCACAGGGAAATATCTGCTTCTAAATCCAAAACGCAGCTATCTAACAGAACGGTTGTCAATGTGTGCACTCAACTTCCAGAGTTAAACCCGTGTGTGGATTCAGCAGTCTGCAAACATCTTCTCTGCAGAGTCCCAAACCAGGCGTTTTCAGCCCATTACCAGCATATGGAAGAAACAGCAGTAAGCACAGGGAAATATCTGCTTCTAAATCCAAAACGCAGCTATCTAACAGAACGGTTGTCAATGTGTGCACTCAACTTCCAGAGTTAAACCCGTGTGTGGATTCAGCAGTCTGCAAACATCTTCTCTGCAGAGTCCCAAACCAGGCGTTTTCAGCCCATTACCGGCATATGGAAGAAACAGCAGTAAGGAAAGGGAAATATCTGCTTCTAAATCCAAAACGCAGCTATCTAACAGAACGGTTGTCAATGTGTGCACTCAACTTCCAGAGTAAAACCCGGGTGTGGATTCAGCAGTCTGCAAACATCTTCTCTGCAGGGTCCCAAACCAGGCGTTTTCAGCCCATTACCGGCTTATGGAAGAAACAGCAGTAAGCCCAGGGAAATATCTGCTTCTAAATCCAAAACGCAGCTATCTAACAGAACGGTTGTCAATGTGTGCACTCAACTTCCAGAGTTAAACCCGTGTGTGGATTCAGCAGTCTGCAAACACTTTCTCTGCAGAGTCCCAAACCAGGCGTTTTCAGCCCATTACCGGCATATGGAAGAAACAGCAGTAAGCCCAGGGAAATATCTGCTTCTAAATCCAAAACGCAGCTATCTAACAGAACGGTTGTCAATGTGTGCACTCAACTTCCAGAGTTAAACCCGTGTGTGGATTCAGCAGTCTGCAAACACTTTCTCTGCAGAGTCCCAAAACAGGCGTTTTCAGCCCATTACCGGCATATGGAAAAAACAGCAGTAAGCACAGGGAAATATCTGCTTCTAAATCCAAAACGCAGCTATCTAACAGAACGGTTGTCAATGTGTGCACTCAACTTCCAGAGTTAAACCCGTGTGTGGATTCAGCAGTCTGCAAACACTTTCTCTGTAGAGTCCCAAAACAGGCGTTTTCAGCCCATTACCGGCATATGGAAGAAACAGCCGTAAGCACAGGGAAATATCTGCTTCTAAATCCAAAACGCAGCTATCTAACAGAACGGTTGTCAATGTGTGCACTCAACTTCCAGAGTTAAACCCGTGTGTGGATTCAGCAGTCTGCAAACATCTTCTCTGCAGAGTCCCAAACCAGGGGTTTTCAGCCCATTACCGGCATATGGAAGAAACAGCAGTAAGCCCAGGGAAATATCTGCTTCTAAATCCAAAACGCAGCTATCTAACAGAACGGTTGTCAATGTGTGCACTCAACTTCCAGAGTTAAACCCGTGTGTGGATTCAGCAGTCTGCAAACACTTTCTCTGCAGAGTCCCAAAACAGGCGTTTTCAGCCCATTACCGGCATATGGAAGAAACAGCAGTCAGCACAGGGAAATATCTGCTTCTAAATCCAAAACGCAGCTATCTAACAGAACGGTTGTCAATGTGTGCACTCAACTTCCAGAGTTAAACCCGTGTGTGGATTCAGCAGTCTGCAAACACTTTCTCTGCAGAGTCCCAAAACAGGCGTTTTCAGCCCATTACCGGCATATGGAAGAAACAGCAGTAAGCCCAGGGAAATATCTGCTTCTAAATCCAAAACGCAGCTATCTAACAGAACGGTTGTCAATGTGTGCACTCAACTTCCAGAGTTAAACCCGTGTGTGGATTCAGCAGTCTGCAAACACTTTCTCTGCAGAGTCCCAAAACAGGCGTTTTCAGCCCATTACCGGCATATGGAAGAAACAGCAGTCAGCACAGGGAAATATCTGCTTCTAAATCCAAAACGCAGCTATCTAACAGAACGGTTGTCAATGTGTGCACTCAACTTCCAGAGTTAAACCCGTGTGTGGATTCAGCAGTCTGCAAACACTTTCTCTGCAGAGTCCCAAAACAGGCGTTTTCAGCCCATTACCGGCACGTGGAAGAAACAGCAGTAAGCACAGGGAAATATCTGCTTCTAAATCCAAAACGCAGCTATCTAACAGAACGGTTGTCAATGTGTGCACTCAACTTCCAGAGTTAAACCCGTGTGTGGATTCAGCAGTCTGCAAACACCTTCTCTGCAGAGTGCCAAAGCAGGCGTTTTCAGCCCATTACCGGCATATGGAAGAAACAGCAGTAAGCACAGGGAAATATCTGCTTCTAAATCCAAAACGCAGCTATCTAACAGAACGGTTGTCAATGTGTGCACTCAACTTCCAGAGTTAAACCCGTGTGTGGATTCAGCAGTCTGCAAACTCTTTGTCTGCAGAGTCCCAAAAGAGGCGATTTCAGCCCATTACCGGCATATGGAAAAAACAGCAGTAAACACAGGGAAATATCTGCTTCTAAATCCAAAACGCAGCTATCTAACAGAACGGTTGTCAATGTGTGCACTCAACTTGCAGAGTTAAACCCGTGTGTGGATTCAGCAGTCTGCAAACATCTTCTCTGCAGAGTCCCAAACCAGGCGTTTTCAGCCCATTACCGGCATATGGAAGAAACAGCAGTAAGCACAGGGAAATATCTGCTTCTAAATCCAAAACGCAGCTATCTAACAGAACGGTTGTCAATGTGTGCACTCAACTTGCAGAGTTAAACCCGTGTGTGGATTCAGCAGTCTGCAAACACTTTCTCTGCAGAGTCCCAAAACAGGCGTTTTCAGCCCATTACCGGCATATGGAAGAAACAGCAGTAAGCACAGGGAAATATCTGCTTCTAAATCCAAAACGCAGCTATCTAACAGAACGGTTGTCAATGTGTGCACTCAACTTGCAGAGTTAAACCCGTGTGTGGATTCAGCAGTCTGCAAACACTTTCTCTGCAGAGTCCCAAAACAGGCGTTTTCAGCCCATTACCGGCATATGGAAGAAACAGCAGTAAGCACAGGGAAATATCTGCTTCTAAATCCAAAACGCAGCTATCTAACAGAACGGTTGTCAATGTGTGCACTCAACTTGCAGAGTTAAACCCGTGTGTGGATTCAGCAGTCTGCAAACACTTTCTCTGCAGAGTCCCAAACCAGGCGTTTTCAGCCCATTACCGGCATATGGAAGAAACAGCAGTAAGCACAGGGAAATATCTGCTTCTAAATCCAAAACGCAGCTATCTAACAGAACGGTTGTCAATGTGTGCACTCAACTTGCAGAGTTAAACCCGTGTGTGGATTCAGCAGTCTGCAAACACTTTCTCTGCAGAGTCCCAAAACAGGCGTTTTCAGCCCATTACCGGCATATGGAAGAAACAGCAGTAAGCACAGGGAAATATCTGCTTCTAAATCCAAAACGCAGCTATCTAACAGAACGGTTGTCAATGTGTGCACTCAACTTCCAGAGTTAAACCCGTGTGTGGATTCAGCAGTCTGCAAACACTTTCTCTGCAGAGTCCCAAAACAGGCGTTTTCAGCCCATTACCGGCATATGGAAGAAACAGCAGTAAGCACAGGGAAATATCTGCTTCTAAATCCAAAACGCAGCTATCTAACAGAACGGTTGTCAATGTGTGCACTCAACTTCCAGAGTTAAACCCGTGTGTGGATTCAGCAGTCTGCAAACACTTTCTCTGCAGAGTGCCAAAGCAGGCGTTTTCAGCCCATTACCGGCATATGGAAGAAACAGCAGTAAGCACAGGGAAATATCTGCTTCTAAATCCAAAACGCAGCTATCTAACAGAACGGTTGTCAATGTGTGCACTCAACTTCCAGAGTTAAACCCGTGTGTGGATTCAGCAGTCTGCAAACACTTTCTCTGCAGAGTGCCAAAGCAGGCGTTTTCAGCCCATTACCGGCATAAGGAAAAAACAGCAGTAAACACAGGGAAATATCTGCTTCTAAATCCAAAACGCAGCTATCTAACAGAACGGTTGTCAATGTGTGCACTCAACTTGCAGAGTTAAACCCGTGTGTGGATTCAGCAGTCTGCAAACACTTTCTCTGCAGAGTGCCAAAGCAGGCGTTTTCAGCCCATTACCGGCATATGGAAGAAACAGCAGTAAGCACAGGGAAATATCTGCTTCTAAATCCAAAACGCAGCTATCTAACAGAACGGTTGTCAATGTGTGCACTCAACTTCCAGAGTTAAACCCGTGTGTGGATTCAGCAGTCTGCAAACACTTTCTCTGCAGAGTCCCAAAACAGGCGTTTTCAGCCCATTACCGGCATATGGAAGAAACAGCAGTAAGCACAGGGAAATATCTGCTTCTAAATCCAAAACGCAGCTATCTAACAGAACGGTTGTCAATGTGTGCACTCAACTTCCAGAGTTAAACCCGTGTGTGGATTCAGCAGTCTGCAAACACTTTCTCTTCAGAGTCCCAAAACAGGCGTTTTCAGCCCATTACCGGCATATGGAAGAAACAGCAGTAAGCACAGGGAAATATCTGCTTCTAAATCCAAAACGCAGCTATCTAACAGAACGGTTGTCAATGTGTGCACTCAACTTGCAGAGTTAAACACGTGTGTGGATTCAGCAGTCTGCAAACACTTTCTCTGCAGAGTCCCAAAACAGGCGTTTTCAGCCCATTACCGGCATATGGAAGAAACAGCAGTAAGCACAGGGAAATATCTGCTTCTAAATCCAAAACGCAGCTATCTAACAGAACGGTTGTCAATGTGTGCACTCAACTTCCAGAGTTAAACCCGTGTGTGGATTCAGCAGTCTGCAAACACTTTCTCTGCAGAGTCCCAAAACAGGCGTTTTCAGCCCATTACCGGCATATGGAAGAAACAGCAGTAAGCACAGGGAAATATCTGCTTCTAAATCCAAAACGCAGCTATCTAACAGAACGGTTGTCAATGTGTGCACTCAACTTCCAGAGTTAAACCCGTGTGTGGATTCAGCAGTCTGCAAACACTTTCTCTGCAGAGTGCCAAAGCAGGCGTTTTCAGCCCATTACCGGCATATGGAAGAAACAGCAGTCAGCACAGGGAAATATCTGCTTCTAAATCCAAAACGCAGCTATCTAACAGAACGGTTGTCAATGTGTGCACTCAACTTCCAGAGTTAAACCCGTGTGTGGATTCAGCAGTCTGCAAACACTTTCTCTGCAGAGTCCCAAAACAGGCGTTTTCAGCCCATTACCGGCATATGGAAGAAACAGCAGTAAGCCCAGGGAAATATCTGCTTCTAAATCCAAAACGCAGCTATCTAACAGAACGGTTGTCAATGTGTGCACTCAACTTCCAGAGTTAAACCCGTGTGTGGATTCAGCAGTCTGCAAACACTTTCTCTGCAGAGTCCCAAAACAGGCGTTTTCAGCCCATTACCGGCATATGGAAGAAACAGCAGTAAGCACAGGGAAATATCTGCTTCTAAATCCAAAACGCAGCTATCTAACAGAACGGTTGTCAATGTGTGCACTCAACTTGCAGAGTTAAACCCGTGTGTGGATTCAGCAGTCTGCAAACACTTTCTCTGCAGAGTCCCAAAACAGGCGTTTTCAGCCCATTACCGGCATATGGAAGAAACAGCAGTAAGCACAGGGAAATATCTGCTTCTAAATCCAAAACGCAGCTATCTAACAGAACGGTTGTCAATGTGTGCACTCAACTTCCAGAGTTAAACCCGTGTGTGGATTCAGCAGTCTGCAAACACTTTCTCTGCAGAGTCCCAAAACAGGCGTTTTCAGCCCATTACCGGCATATGGAAGAAACAGCAGTAAGCACAGGGAAATATCTGCTTCTAAATCCAAAACGCAGCTATCTAACAGAACGGTTGTCAATGTGTGCACTCAACTTCCAGAGTTAAACCCGTGTGTGGATTCAGCAGTCTGCAAACACTTTCTCTGCAGAGTCCCAAAACAGGCGTTTTCAGCCCATTACCGGCATATGGAAGAAACAGCAGTAAGCACAGGGAAATATCTGCTTCTAAATCCAAAACGCAGCTATCTAACAGAACGGTTGTCAATGTGTGCACTCAACTTCCAGAGTTAAACCCGTGTGTGGATTCAGCAGTCTGCAAACATCTTCTCTGCAGTGTCCCAAACCAGGCGTTTTCAGCCCATTACCGGCATATGGAAGAAACAGCAGTAAGCACAGGTAAATATCTGCTTCTAAATCCAAAACGCAGCTATCTAACAGAACGATTGTCAATGTGTGCACTCAACTTCCAGAGTTAAACCCGTGTGTGGATTCAGCAGTCTGCAAACACTTTCTCTGCAGAGTCCCAAAAGAGGCGTTTTCAGCCCATTACCGGCATATGGAAGAAACAGCAGTAAGCCCAGGGAAATATCTGCTTCTAAATCCAAAACGCAGCTATCTAACAGAACGGTTGTCAATGTGTGCACTCAACTTCCAGAGTTAAACCCGTGTGTGGATTCAGCAGTCTGCAAACACTTTCTCTGCAGAGTCCCAAAACAGGCGTTTTCAGCCCATTACCGGCATATGGAAGAAACAGCAGTAAGCCCAGGGAAATATCTGCTTCTAAATCCAAAACGCAGCTATCTAACAGAACGGTTGTCAATGTGTGCACTCAACTTCCAGAGTTAAACCCGTGTGTGGATTCAGCAGTCTGCAAACATCTTCTCTGCAGGGTCCCAAACCAGGCGTTTTCAGCCCATTACCGGCATATGGAAGAAACAGCAGTAAGACCAGGGAAATATCTGCTTCTACATCCAAAACGCAGCTATCTAACAGAACGATTGTCAATGTGTGCACTCAACTTCCAGAGTTAAACCCGTGTGTGGATTCAGCAGTCTGCAAACACTTTGTCTGCAGAGTCCCAAAAGAGGCGATTTCAGCCCATTACCGGCATATGGAAAAAACAGCAGTAAACACAGGGAAATATCTGCTTCTAAATCCAAAACGCAGCTATCTAACAGAACGGTTGTCAATGTGTGCACTCAACTTGCAGAGTTAAACCCGTGTGTGGATTCAGCAGTCTGCAAACACTTTCTCTGCAGAGTCCCAAAACAGGCGTTTTCAGCTCATTACCGGCATATGGAAGAAACTGCAGTAAGCACAGGGAAATATCTGCTTCTAAATCCAAAACGCAGCTATCTAACAGAACGGTTGTCAATGTGTGCACTCAACTTCCAGACTTAAACCCGTGTGTGGATTCAGCAGTCTGCAAACACTTTCTCTGCAGAGTCCCAAAACAGGCATTTTCAGCCCATTACCGGCATATGGAAGAAACAGCAGTAAGCACAGGGAAATATCTGCTTCTAAATCCAAAACGCAGCTATCTAACAGAACGGTTCTCAATGTGTGCACTCAACTTCCAGAGTTAAACCCGTGTGTGTATTCAGCAGTCTGCAAACACTTTCTCTGCAGAGTGCCAAAGCAGGCGTTTTCAGCCCATTACCGGCATGTGGAAGAAACAGCAGTAAGCACAGGGAAATATCTGCTTCTAAATCCAAAACGCAGCTATCTAACAGAACGGTTGTCAATGTGTGCACTCAACTTCCAGAGTTAAACCCGTGTGTGGATTCAGCAGTCTGCAAACACTTTCTCTGCAGAGTCCCAAAACAGGCGTTTTCAGCCCATTACCGGCATATGGAAGAAACAGCAGTAAGCCCAGGGAAATATCTGCTTCTAAATCCAAAACGCAGCTATCTAACAGAACGGTTGTCAATGTGTGCACTCAACTTCCAGAGTTAAACCCGGGTGTGGATTCAGCAGTCTGCAAACACTTTCTCTGCACAGTCCCAAAACAGGCGTTTTCAGCCCATTACCGGCATATGGAAGAAACAGCAGTAAGCCCAGGGAAATATCTGCTTCTAAATCCAAAACGCAGCTATCTAACAGAACGGTTGTCAATGTGTGCACTCAACTTCCAGAGTTAAACCGGTGTGTGGATTCAGCAGTCTGCAAACATCTTCTCTGCAGAGTCCCAAACCAGGCGTTTTCAGCCCATTACCGGCATATGGAAGAAACAGCAGTAAGCACAGGGAAATATCTGCTTCTAAATCCAAAACGCAGCTATCTAACAGAACGGTTGTCAATGTGTGCACTCAACTTCCAGAGTTAAACCCGTGTGTGGATTCAGCAGTCTGCAAACACTTTCTCTGCAGAGTCCCAAAACAGGCGTTTTCAGCCCATTACCGGCATATGGAAGAAACAGCAGTAAGCACAGGGAAATATCTGCTTCTAAATCCAAAACGCAGCTATCTAACAGAACGGTTGTCAATGTGTGCACTCAACTTCCAGAGTTAAACCCGTGTGTGGATTCAGCAGTCTGCAAACATCTTCTCTGCAGAGTCCCAAACCAGGCGTTTTCAGCCCATTACCGGCATATGGAAGAAACAGCAGTAAGCACAGGGAAATATCTGCTTCTAAATCCACAACGCAGCTATCTAACAGAACGGTTGTCAATGTGTGCACTCAACTTCCAGAGTTAAACCCGTGTGTGGATTCAGCAGTCTGCAAACACTTTCTCTGCAGAGTCCCAAAACAGGCGTTTTCAGCCCATTACCGGCATATGGAAGAAACAGCAGTAAGCACAGGGAAATATCTGCTTCTAAATCCAAAACGCAGCTATCTAACAGAACGGTTGTCAATGTGTGCACTCAACTTCCAGAGTTAAACCCGTGTGTGGATTCAGCAGTCTGCAAACACTTCCTCTGCAGAGTCCCAAAACAGGCGTTTTCAGCCCATTACCGGCATATGGAAGAAACAGCAGTCAGCACAGGGAAATATCTGCTTCTAAATCCAAAACGCAGCTATCTAACAGAACGGTTGTCAATGTGTGCACTCAACTTCCAGAGTTAAACCCGTGTGTGGATTCAGCAGTCTGCAAACACTTTCTCTGCAGAGTCCCAAAGCAGGCGTTTTCAGCCCATTACCGGCATATGGAAGAAACAGCAGTAAGCCCAGGGAAATATCTGCTTCTAAATCCAAAACGCAGCTATCTAACAGAACGGTTGTCAATGTGTGCACTCAACTTCCAGAGTTAAACCCGTGTGTGGATTCAGCAGTCTGCAAACACTTTCTGTGCAGAGTCTCAAAACAGGCCTTTCCGGCCCAGTACCGGCATATATAAGAAAGAGCATTAAGACTGCGTCTAAAACTCAGAAGAAACGTTTCTTTCAAACTGCTCGGCCTTGTGTTCTTTGGCCTAAGGGAGTTGAAACTATGTTTAGATTCAGCGAGATAGAAACACGTTTATTCTCGGAGCTGTCTTTGGATATTCCAGATTGAATGGGAGTATATGCTGTAAAGAGAAATATCTGTTTCTAAAACCAAAATGGATCTATCTAGCAGAGTGGTTGTGAATGTGTGCCTTCTGCTTAAAGAGGTAAACTGCTCTTCTCATGCAGCACTTTAGAAACCCTTTCTATGCAAATTCTCATACAGACCTTTCCAGCGAAACACCAGCCTGTAGGAAATAGCAGTAAGACTGCATCTTTAACATGGAAGAAACTGTTTTCAAACTGCTCTGCTGTGTGTTCATTCATATAAGAGACTTGAATATATGTTCAGTTTCAGCTAGTTAGCAACACGTTTCTTCCAGGAGCTGTGTTTGCCTATTCCAGAGTATACTGGAGTATAAGATGTAAAGACAAATGTCTCGTTCCAAAAGAAAAACGGATGATCTAATGGAATGGTTGTCAATGTGTGCATTCAACTTACTGAGCTAAACTGCTGTTTGTATGCAGCAGTTTAGAAAACATTTCTGTGTAGATTCTCAAACAGACATTTCCAGCAAAATACCGGCCTATAAGAAATAGCAGTAAGACTGCGTCTAAAACTCAGAGGGAACGTTTCTTTCAAACTGCTCTGCAGTGTGTTCGTTCACCAAAGGTCGTTGACTCTAAGTTTGGATTCAGCGAGTTTGAAACACGTTTATTCTAGGAGCTGCATTTCGATATTCCAGAGTGTATGGGAGTAAATGCTGTAAAGAGAAATATCTGTTTCTAAAACCAAAACGGAGCTATCTAACAGAATGGTTGTGAATGTGTGCATTCAACTTAAAGGGTTAATCTGCTCTTCTTAGGCAGCAGTTTAGAAACCCTTTGTATGCAAATTCTAAAATCAACATTTGCAGCAAAACACCAGCCTAAAAGAAGTAGCAGTAAGACTGCATCTATAACATAGAAGAAACGTTTTCTTCAAAATGCTCTGCTCTGTGTTCATTCACCTAAGAGTCTTGAGTATATGTTCAGATTCAGCGAGTAAGAAACACGTTTCTTCCAGGAGCTGCATTTGCATATTCCAGAGTGTACTGGAGTATAAGGTTTAAAGTGAAATATCTGGTTCTAAAACAAACACGGAGCCATCTAACAGAATGGTTGTCACTGTGTGCATTCAGCTTATTGAGATAAACTGTTGTTTCTATGCAGCAGTTTAGAAAAGATTTTTGTGCAGATTCTAACACAGACATTCCCAGCAAAATACTGGCCTCTAAGAAATAGCAATAAGACTGCGTCTAAAACTCAAATAAAACGTTTCTTTCAAACTGCTGTGCTGTGTGTTCGTTCACCTAAGGGAGTTGAATCTATGTTTAGATTCAGCGACTTAGAAACACGTCTATTCTGGGAGCTGCGTTTGGCTATTCCAGAATGAATGGGAGTATATGCTGTAACTAGAAACACAGGCTTCTAAAACCAAAACGGAGCTAGCTAACAGAATGATTGTGAATGAGGGCATTCAACTTAACGAATTAAACTGCTCCACTTAAGCAGCAGTTTACAAACCATTTATATGGAAATTCTAAAACCAACATTTCCAGGAAAACACCAGCCTAAAAACAATAGCAGTAACAGGGCATCTATAACATGGAAGAAATGTTTTTTTCAAACTCCTCTGCTGTGTGTTCATTCACCTAAGAGACTTCAATATATGCACAGATTCAGCGAGTTACAAACACGTTTCTTCCAGGAGCTGCGTATGCATATATCAGAGCGTACTGGGGTACAAGATGTAAAGAGAAATATCTGATTATACTTAGAAACCCGTTTCTTTCAGGAGCTGTGTTTGGATATTCCGGAGTGAATGAGAGTATATGCTGTAAAGAGAAATAACTGCTTCTAAAACCAAAAGGCAGCTATCTAACTGAATGGTTGTCAATGCGTGCACTCAACTTCCAGAGATAAACCCGTGTGTGGATTCAGCAGTCTGCAAACACTTTCTCTGCAGAGTCCCAAAACTGGCGTTTTCAGCCCATTACCGGCATATGGAAGAAACAGCAGTAAGCACAGGGAAATATCTGCTTCTAAATCCAAAACGCAGCTATCTAACAGAACGGTTGTCAATGTGTGCACTCAACTTCCAGAGTTAAACCCGTGTGTGGATTCAGCAGTCTGCAAACATCTTCTCTGCAGGGTCCCAAACCAGGCGTTTTCAGCCCAATACCGGCATATGGAAGAAACTGCAGTAAGCACAGGGAAATATCTGCTTCTAAATCCAAAACGCAGCTATCTAACAGAACGGTTGTCAATGTGTGCACTCAACTTCCAGAGTTAAACCCGTGTGTGGATTCAGCAGTCTGCAAACACTTTCTCTGCAGAGTCCCAAAACAGGCGTTTTCAGCCCATTACCGGCATATGGAAGAAACAGCAGTAAGCACAGGGAAATATCTGCTTCTAAATCCAAAACGCAGCTATCTAACAGAACGGTTGTCAATGTGTGCACTCAACTTCCAGAGATAAACCCGTGTGTGGATTCAGCAGTCTGCAAACACTTTCTCTGCAGAGTGCCAAAGCAGGCGTTTTCAGCCCATTACCGGCATGTGGAAGAAACAGCAGTAAGCACAGGGAAATATCTGCTTCTAAATCCAAAACGCAGCTATCTAACAGAACGGTTGTCAATGTGTGCACTCAACTTCCAGAGTTAAACCCGTGTGTGGATTCAGCAGTCTGCAAACACTTTCTCTGCAGAGTCCCAAAACAGGCGTTTTCAGCCCATTACCGGCATATGGAAGAAACAGCAGTAAGCACAGGGAAATATCTGCTTCTAAATCCAAAACGCAGCTATCTAACAGAACGGTTGTCAATGTGTGCACTCAACTTCCAGAGTTAAACCCGTGTGTGGATTCAGCAGTCTGCAAACATCTTCTCTGCAGAGTCCCAAACCAGGGGTTTTCAGCCCCTTACCGGCATATGGAAGAAACAGCAGTAAGCCCAGGGAAATATCTACTTCTAAATCCAAAACGCAGCTATCTAACAGAACGGTTGTCAATGTGTGCACTCAACTTCCAGAGTTAAACCCGTGTGTGGATTCAGCAGTCTGCAAACACTTTCTCTGCAGAGTCCCAAAACAGGCGTTTTCAGCCCATTACCGGCATATGGAAGAAACAGCAGTCAGCAAAGGGAAATATCTGCTTCCAAATCCAAAACGCAGCTATCTAACAGAACGGTTGTCAATGTGTGCACTCAACTTCCAGAGTTAAACCCGTGTGTGGATTCAGCAGTCTGCAAACATCTTCTCTGCAGGGTCCCAAAACAGGCGTTTTCAGCCCATTACCGGCATATGGAAGAAACAGCAGTAAGCCCAGGGAAATATCTGCTTCTAAATCCAAAACGCAGCTATCTAACAGAACGGTTGTCAATGTGTGCACTCAACTTCCAGAGATAAACCCGTGTGTGGATTCAGCAGTCTGCAAACACTTTCTCTGCAGAGTCCCAAAACAGGCGTTTTCAGCCCATTACCGGCATATGGAAGAAACAGCAGTAAGCACAGGGAAATATCTGCTTCTAAATCCAAAACGCAGCTATCTAACAGAACGGTTGTCAATGTGTGCACTCAACTTCCAGAGTTAAACCCGTGTGTGGATTCAGCAGTCTGCAAACACTTTCTCTGCAGAGTCCCAAAACAGGCGTTTTCAGCCCATTACCGGCATATGGAAGAAACTGCAGTAAGCACAGGGAAATATCTGCTTCTAAATCCAAAACGCAGCTATCTAACAGAACGGTTGTCAATGTGTGCACTCAACTTCCAGAGTTAAACCCGTGTGTGGATTCAGCAGTCTGCAAACATCTTCTCTGCAGAGTCCCAAACCAGGCGTTTTCAGCCCATTACCGGCATATGGAAGAAACAGCAGTAAGCACAGGGAAATATCTGCTTCTAAATCCAAAACGCAGCTATCTAACAGAACGGTTGTCAATGTGTGCACTCAACTTCCAGAGTTAAACCCGTGTGTGGATTCAGCAGTCTGCAAACATCTTCTCTGCAGAGTCCCAAACCAGGCGTTTTCAGCCCATTACCGGCATATGGAAGAAACAGCAGTAAGCCCAGGGAAATATCTGCTTCTAAATCCAAAACGCAGCTATCTAACAGAACGGTTGTCAATGTGTGCACTCAACTTCCAGAGTTAAACCCGTGTGTGGATTCAGCAGTCTGCAAACACTTTGTCTGCAGAGTCCCAAAAGAGGCGATTTCAGCCCATTACCGGCATATGGAAAAAACAGCAGTAAACACAGGGAAATATCTGCGTCTAAATCCAAAACGCAGCTATCTAACAGAACGGTTGTCAATGTGTGCACTCAACTTGCAGAGTTAAACCCGTGTGTGGATTCAGCAGTCTGCAAACATCTTCTCTGCAGAGTCCCAAACCAGGCGTTTTCAGCCCATTACCGGCATATGGAAGAAACAGCAGTAAGCCCAGGGAAATATCTGCTTCTAAATCCAAAACGCAGCTATCTAACAGAACGGTTGTCAATGTGTGCACTCAATTTCCAGAGTTAAACCCGTGTGTGGATTCAGCAGTCTGCAAACACTTTCTCTTCAGAGTCCCAAAACAGGCGTTTTCAGCCCATTACCGGCATATGGAAGAAACAGCAGTAAGCACAGGGAAATATCTGCTTCTAAATCCAAAACGCAGCTATCTAACAGAACGGTTGTCAATGTGTGCACTCAACTTCCAGAGTTAAACCCGTGTGTGGATTCAGCAGTCTGCAAACACTTTCTCTGCAGAGTCCCAAACCAGGCGTTTTCAGCCCATTACCGGCATATGGAAGAAACAGCAGTAAGCCCAGGGAAATATCTGCTTCTAAATCCAAAACGCAGCTATCTAACAGAACGGTTGTCAATGTGTGCACTCAACTTGCAGAGTTAAACCCGTGTGTGGATTCAGCAGTCTGCAAACACTTTCTCTGCAGAGTCCCAAAACAGGCGTTTTCAGCCCATTACCGGCATATGGAAGAAACAGCAGTAAGCACAGGGAAATATCTGCTTCTAAATCCAAAACGCAGCTATCTAACAGAACGGTTGTCAATGTGTGCACTCAACTTCCAGAGTTAAACCCGTGTGTGGATTCAGCAGTCTGCAAACATCTTCTCTGCAGAGTCCCAAACCAGGCGTTTTCAGCCCATTACCGGCATATGGAAGAAACAGCAGTAAGCACAGGGAAATATCTGCTTCTAAATCCAAAACGCAGCTATCTAACAGAACGATTGTCAATGTGTGCACTCAACTTCCAGAGTTAAACCCGTGTGTGGATTCAGCAGTCTGCAAACACTTTCTCTGCAGAGTCCCAAAACAGGCGTTTTCAGCCCATTACCGGCATATGGAAGAAACAGCAGTAAGCACAGGGAAATATCTGCTTCTAAATCCAAAACGCAGCTATCTAACAGAACGGTTGTCAATGTGTGCACTCAACTTCCAGAGTTAAACCCGTGTGTGGATTCAGCAGTCTGCAAACACTTTCTCTGCAGAGTCCCAAAACAGGCGTTTTCAGACCATTACCGGCATATGGAAGAAACAGCAGTAAGCAAAGGGAAATATCTGCTTCTAAATCCAAAACGCAGCTATCTAACAGAACGGTTGTCAATGTGTGCACTCAACTTCCAGAGTTAAACCCGTGTGTGGATTCAGCAGTCTGCAAACATCTTCTCTGCAGGGTCCCAAACCAGGCGTTTTCAGCCCATTACCGGCATATGGAAGAAACAGCAGTAAGCCCAGGGAAATATCTGCTTCTAAATCCAAAACGCAGCTATCTAACAGAACGGTTGTCAATGTGTGCACTCAACTTCCAGAGTTAAACCCGTGTGTGGATTCAGCAGTCTGCAAACACTTTCTCTGCAGAGTCCCAAAACAGGCGTTTTCAGCCCATTACCGGCATATGGAAGAAACAGCAGTAAGCCCAGGGAAATATCTGCTTCTAAATCCAAAACGCAGCTATCTAACAGAACGGTTGTCAATGTGTGCACTCAACTTCCAGAGTTAAACCCGTGTGTGGATTCAGCAGTCTGCAAACACTTTCTCTGCAGAGTCCCAAAACAGGCCTTTTCAGCCCATTACCGGCATATGGAAGAAACTGCAGTAAGCACAGGGAAATATCTGCTTCTAAATCCAAAACGCAGCTATCTAACAGAACGGTTGTCAATGTGTGCACTCAACTTCCAGAGTTAAACCCGTGTGTGGATTCAGCAGTCTGCAAACACTTTCTCTGCAGAGTCCCAAAACAGGCGTTTTCAGCCCATTACCGGCATATGGAAGAAACAGCAGTAAGCACAGGGAAATATCTGCTTCTAAATCCAAAACGCAGCTATCTAACAGAACGGTTGTCAATGTGTGCACTCAACTTCCAGAGTTAAACCCGTGTGTGGATTCAGCAGTCTGCAAACATCTTCTCTGCAGAGTCCCAAACCAGGGGTTTTCAGCCCCTTACCGGCATATGGAAGAAACAGCAGTAAGCCCAGGGAAATATCTACTTCTAAATCCAAAACGCAGCTATCTAACAGAACGGTTGTCAATGTGTGCACTCAACTTCCAGAGTTAAACCCGTGTGTGGATTCAGCAGTCTGCAAACACTTTCTCTGCAGAGTCCCAAAACAGGCGTTTTCAGCCCATTACCGGCATATGGAAGAAACAGCAGTCAGCAAAGGGAAATATCTGCTTCCAAATCCAAAACGCAGCTATCTAACAGAACGGTTGTCAATGTGTGCACTCAACTTCCAGAGTTAAACCCGTGTGTGGATTCAGCAGTCTGCAAACATCTTCTCTGCAGGGTCCCAAAACAGGCGTTTTCAGCCCATTACCGGCATATGGAAGAAACAGCAGTAAGCCCAGGGAAATATCTGCTTCTAAATCCAAAACGCAGCTATCTAACAGAACGGTTGTCAATGTGTGCACTCAACTTCCAGAGATAAACCCGTGTGTGGATTCAGCAGTCTGCAAACACTTTCTCTGCAGAGTCCCAAAACAGGCGTTTTCAGCCCATTACCGGCATATGGAAGAAACAGCAGTAAGCACAGGGAAATATCTGCTTCTAAATCCAAAACGCAGCTATCTAACAGAACGGTTGTCAATGTGTGCACTCAACTTCCAGAGTTAAACCCGTGTGTGGATTCAGCAGTCTGCAAACACTTTCTCTGCAGAGTCCCAAAACAGGCGTTTTCAGCCCATTACCGGCATATGGAAGAAACTGCAGTAAGCACAGGGAAATATCTGCTTCTAAATCCAAAACGCAGCTATCTAACAGAACGGTTGTCAATGTGTGCACTCAACTTCCAGAGTTAAACCCGTGTGTGGATTCAGCAGTCTGCAAACATCTTCTCTGCAGAGTCCCAAACCAGGCGTTTTCAGCCCATTACCGGCATATGGAAGAAACAGCAGTAAGCACAGGGAAATATCTGCTTCTAAATCCAAAACGCAGCTATCTAACAGAACGGTTGTCAATGTGTGCACTCAACTTCCAGAGTTAAACCCGTGTGTGGATTCAGCAGTCTGCAAACATCTTCTCTGCAGAGTCCCAAACCAGGCGTTTTCAGCCCATTACCGGCATATGGAAGAAACAGCAGTAAGCCCAGGGAAATATCTGCTTCTAAATCCAAAACGCAGCTATCTAACAGAACGGTTGTCAATGTGTGCACTCAACTTCCAGAGTTAAACCCGTGTGTGGATTCAGCAGTCTGCAAACACTTTGTCTGCAGAGTCCCAAAAGAGGCGATTTCAGCCCATTACCGGCATATGGAAAAAACAGCAGTAAACACAGGGAAATATCTGCTTCTAAATCCAAAACGCAGCTATCTAACAGAACGGTTGTCAATGTGTGCACTCAACTTGCAGAGTTAAACCCGTGTGTGGATTCAGCAGTCTGCAAACATCTTCTCTGCAGAGTCCCAAACCAGGCGTTTTCAGCCCATTACCGGCATATGGAAGAAACAGCAGTAAGCCCAGGGAAATATCTGCTTCTAAATCCAAAACGCAGCTATCTAACAGAACGGTTGTCAATGTGTGCACTCAATTTCCAGAGTTAAACCCGTGTGTGGATTCAGCAGTCTGCAAACACTTTCTCTGCAGAGTCCCAAAACAGGCGTTTTCAGCCCATTACCGGCATATGGAAGAAACAGCAGTAAGCACAGGGAAATATCTGCTTCTAAATCCAAAACGCAGCTATCTAACAGAACGGTTGTCAATGTGTGCACTCAACTTCCAGAGTTAAACCCGTGTGTGGATTCAGCAGTCTGCAAACACTTTCTCTGCAGAGTCCCAAACCAGGCGTTTTCAGCCCATTACCGGCATATGGAAGAAACAGCAGTAAGCCCAGGGAAATATCTGCTTCTAAATCCAAAACGCAGCTATCTAACAGAACGGTTGTCAATGTGTGCACTCAACTTGCAGAGTTAAACCCGTGTGTGGATTCAGCAGTCTGCAAACACTTTCTCTGCAGAGTCCCAAAACAGGCGTTTTCAGCCCATTACCGGCATATGGAAGAAACAGCAGTAAGCACAGGGAAATATCTGCTTCTAAATCCAAAACGCAGCTATCTAACAGAACGGTTGTCAATGTGTGCACTCAACTTCCAGAGTTAAACCCGTGTGTGGATTCAGCAGTCTGCAAACATCTTCTCTGCAGAGTCCCAAACCAGGCGTTTTCAGCCCATTACCGGCATATGGAAGAAACAGCAGTAAGCACAGGGAAATATCTGCTTCTAAATCCAAAACGCAGCTATCTAACAGAACGATTGTCAATGTGTGCACTCAACTTCCAGAGTTAAACCCGTGTGTGGATTCAGCAGTCTGCAAACACTTTCTCTGCAGAGTCCCAAAACAGGCGTTTTCAGCCCATTACCGGCATATGGAAGAAACAGCAGTAAGCACAGGGAAATATCTGCTTCTAAATCCAAAACGCAGCTATCTAACAGAACGGTTGTCAATGTGTGCACTCAACTTCCAGAGTTAAACCCGTGTGTGGATTCAGCAGTCTGCAAACACTTTCTCTGCAGAGTCCCAAAACAGGCGTTTTCAGACCATTACCGGCATATGGAAGAAACAGCAGTAAGCAAAGGGAAATATCTGCTTCTAAATCCAAAACGCAGCTATCTAACAGAACGGTTGTCAATGTGTGCACTCAACTTCCAGAGTTAAACCCGTGTGTGGATTCAGCAGTCTGCAAACATCTTCTCTGCAGGGTCCCAAACCAGGCGTTTTCAGCCCATTACCGGCATATGGAAGAAACAGCAGTAAGCCCAGGGAAATATCTGCTTCTAAATCCAAAACGCAGCTATCTAACAGAACGGTTGTCAATGTGTGCACTCAACTTCCAGAGTTAAACCCGTGTGTGGATTCAGCAGTCTGCAAACACTTTCTCTGCAGAGTCCCAAAACAGGCGTTTTCAGCCCATTACCGGCATATGGAAGAAACAGCAGTAAGCCCAGGGAAATATCTGCTTCTAAATCCAAAACGCAGCTATCTAACAGAACGGTTGTCAATGTGTGCACTCAACTTCCAGAGTTAAACCCGTGTGTGGATTCAGCAGTCTGCAAACACTTTCTCTGCAGAGTCCCAAAACAGGCCTTTTCAGCCCATTACCGGCATATGGAAGAAACTGCAGTAAGCACAGGGAAATATCTGCTTCTAAATCCAAAACGCAGCTATCTAACAGAACGGTTGTCAATGTGTGCACTCAACTTCCAGAGTTAAACCCGTGTGTGGATTCAGCAGTCTGCAAACACTTTCTCTGCAGAGTCCCAAAACAGGCGTTTTCAGCCCATTACCGGCATATGGAAGAAACAGCAGTAAGCACAGGGAAATATCTGCTTCTAAATCCAAAACGCAGCTATCTAACAGAACGGTTGTCAATGTGTGCACTCAACTTCCAGAGTTAAACCCGTGTGTGGATTCAGCAGTCTGCAAACATCTTCTCTGCAGAGTCCCAAACCAGGGGTTTTCAGCCCCTTACCGGCATATGGAAGAAACAGCAGTAAGCCCAGGGAAATATCTACTTCTAAATCCAAAACGCAGCTATCTAACAGAACGGTTGTCAATGTGTGCACTCAACTTCCAGAGTTAAACCCGTGTGTGGATTCAGCAGTCTGCAAACACTTTCTCTGCAGAGTCCCAAAACAGGCGTTTTCAGCCCATTACCGGCATATGGAAGAAACAGCAGTCAGCAAAGGGAAATATCTGCTTCCAAATCCAAAACGCAGCTATCTAACAGAACGGTTGTCAATGTGTGCACTCAACTTCCAGAGTTAAACCCGTGTGTGGATTCAGCAGTCTGCAAACATCTTCTCTGCAGGGTCCCAAAACAGGCGTTTTCAGCCCATTACCGGCATATGGAAGAAACAGCAGTAAGCCCAGGGAAATATCTGCTTCTAAATCCAAAACGCAGCTATCTAACAGAACGGTTGTCAATGTGTGCACTCAACTTCCAGAGATAAACCCGTGTGTGGATTCAGCAGTCTGCAAACACTTTCTCTGCAGAGTCCCAAAACAGGCGTTTTCAGCCCATTACCGGCATATGGAAGAAACAGCAGTAAGCACAGGGAAATATCTGCTTCTAAATCCAAAACGCAGCTATCTAACAGAACGGTTGTCAATGTGTGCACTCAACTTCCAGAGTTAAACCCGTGTGTGGATTCAGCAGTCTGCAAACACTTTCTCTGCAGAGTCCCAAAACAGGCGTTTTCAGCCCATTACCGGCATATGGAAGAAACTGCAGTAAGCACGGGGAAATATCTGCTTCTAAATCCAAAACGCAGCTATCTAACAGAACGGTTGTCAATGTGTGCATTCAACTTCCAGAGTTAAACCCGTGTGTGGATTCAGCAGTCTGCAAACATCTTCTCTGCAGAGTCCCAAACCAGGCGTTTTCAGCCCATTACCGGCATATGGAAGAAACAGCAGTAAGCACAGGGAAATATCTGCTTCTAAATCCAAAACGCAGCTATCTAACAGAACGGTTGTCAATGTGTGCACTCAACTTCCAGAGTTAAACCCGTGTGTGGATTCAGCAGTCTGCAAACATCTTCTCTGCAGAGTCCCAAACCAGGCGTTTTCAGCCCATTACCGGCATATGGAAGAAACAGCAGTAAGCCCAGGGAAATATCTGCTTCTAAATCCAAAACGCAGCTATCTAACAGAACGGTTGTCAATGTGTGCACTCAACTTCCAGAGTTAAACCCGTGTGTGGATTCAGCAGTCTGCAAACACTTTGTCTGCAGAGTCCCAAAAGAGGCGATTTCAGCCCATTACCGGCATATGGAAAAAACAGCAGTAAACACAGGGAAATATCTGCTTCTAAATCCAAAACGCAGCTATCTAACAGAACGGTTGTCAATGTGTGCACTCAACTTGCAGAGTTAAACCCGTGTGTGGATTCAGCAGTCTGCAAACATCTTCTCTGCAGAGTCCCAAACCAGGCGTTTTCAGCCCATTACCGGCATATGGAAGAAACAGCAGTAAGCCCAGGGAAATATCTGCTTCTAAATCCAAAACGCAGCTATCTAACAGAACGGTTGTCAATGTGTGCACTCAATTTCCAGAGTTAAACCCGTGTGTGGATTCAGCAGTCTGCAAACACTTTCTCTGCAGAGTCCCAAAACAGGCGTTTTCAGCCCATTACCGGCATATGGAAGAAACAGCAGTAAGCACAGGGAAATATCTGCTTCTAAATCCAAAACGCAGCTATCTAACAGAACGGTTGTCAATGTGTGCACTCAACTTCCAGAGTTAAACCCGTGTGTGGATTCAGCAGTCTGCAAACACTTTCTCTGCAGAGTCCCAAAACAGGCGTTTTCAGCCCATTACCGGCATATGGAAGAAACAGCAGTAAGCCCAGGGAAATATCTGCTTCTAAATCCAAAACGCAGCTATCTAACAGAACGGTTGTCAATGTGTGCACTCAACTTCCAGAGTTAAACCCGTGTGAGGATTCAGCGGTCTGCAAACACTTTCTCTGCAGAGTCCCAAAGCAGGCGTTTTCAGCCCATTACCGGCATATGGAAGAAACAGCAGTAAGCACAGGGAAATATCTGCTTCTAAATCCAAAACGCAGCTATCTAACAGAACGGTTGTCAATGTGTGCACTCAACTTCCAGAGTTAAACCCGTGTGTGGATTCAGCAGTCTGCAAACACTTTCTCTGCAGAGTCCCAAAACAGGCGTTTTCAGCCCATTACCGGCATATGGAAGAAACAGCAGTAAGCCCAGGGAAATATCTGCTTCTAAATCCAAAACGCAGCTATCTAACAGAACGGTTGTCAATGTGTGCACTCAACTTCCAGAGTTAAACCCGTGTGTGGATTCAGCAGTCTGCAAACACTTTCTCTGCAGAGTCCCAAAACAGGCGTTTTCAGCCCATTACCGGCATATGGAAGAAACAGCAGTAAGCACAGGGAAATATCTGCTTCTAAATCCAAAACGCAGCTATCTAACAGAACGGTTGTCAATGTGTGCACTCAACTTCCAGAGTTAAACCCGTGTGTGGATTCAGCAGTCTGCAAACATCTTCTCTGCAGAGTCCCAAAACAGGCGTTTTCAGCCCATTACCGGCATATGGAAGAAACAGCAGTAAGCACAGGGAAATATCTGCTTCTAAATCCAAAACGCAGCTATCTAACAGAACGATTGTCAATGTGTGCACTCAACTTCCAGAGTTAAACCCGTGTGTGGTTTCAGCAGTCTGCAAACACTTTCTCTGCAGAGTCCCAAAAGAGGAGTTTTCAGCCCATTACCGGCATATGGAAGAAACAGCAGTAAGCCCAGGGAAATATCTACTTCTAAATCCAAAACGCAGCTATCTAACAGAACGGTTGTCAATGTGTGCACTCAACTTCCAGAGTTAAACCCGTGTGTGGATTCAGCAGTCTGCAAACACTTTCTCTGCAGAGTCCCAAAACAGGCGTTTTCAGCCCATTACCGGCATATGGAAGAAACAGCAGTAAGCACAGGGAAATATCTGCTTCTAAATCCAAAACGCAGCTATCTAACAGAACGGTTGTCAATGTGTGCACTCAACTTCCAGAGTTAAACCCGTGTGTGGATTCAGCAGTCTGCAAACATCTTCTCTGCAGGGTCCCAAACCAGGCGTTTTCACCCCATTACCGGCATATGGAAGAAACAGCAGTAAGCCCAGGGAAATATCTGCTTCTAAATCCAAAACGCAGCTATCTAACAGAACGATTGTCAATGTGTGCACTCAACTTCCAGAGTTAAACCCGTGTGTGGATTCAGCAGTCTGCAAACACTTTGTCTGCAGAGTCCCAAAAGAGGCGATTTCAGCCCATTACCGGCATATGGAAAAAACAGCAGTAAACACAGGGAAATATCTGCTTCTAAATCCAAAACGCAGCTATCTAACAGAACGGTTGTCAATGTGTGCACTCAACTTGCAGAGTTAAACCCGTGTGTGGATTCAGCAGTCTGCAAACATCTTCTCTGCAGAGTCCCAAACCAGGCGTTTTCAGCCCATTACCGGCATATGGAAGAAACAGCAGTAAGCACAGGGAAATATCTGCTTCTAAATCCAAAACGCAGCTATCTAACAGAACGGTTGTCAATGTGTGCACTCAACTTCCAGAGTTAAACCCGTGTGTGGATTCAGCAGTCTGCAAACACTTTCTCTGCAGAGTCCCAAAACAGGCGTTTTCAGCCCATTACCGGCATATGGAAGAAACAGCAGTAAGCACAGGGAAATATCTGCTTCTAAATCCAAAACGCAGCTATCTAACAGAACGGTTGTCAATGTGTGCACTCAACTTCCAGAGTTAAACCCGTGTGTGGATTCAGCAGTCTGCAAACACTTCCTCTGCAGAGTCCCAAAACAGGCGTTTTCAGCCCATTACCGGCATATGGAAGAAACAGCAGTCAGCACAGGGAAATATCTGCTTCTAAATCCAAAACGCAGCTATCTAACAGAACGGTTGTCAATGTGTGCACTCAACTTCCAGAGTTAAACCCGTGTGTGGATTCAGCAGTCTGCAAACACTTTCTCTGCAGAGTCCCAAAGCAGGCGTTTTCAGCCCATTACCGGCATATGGAAGAAACAGCAGTAAGCCCAGGGAAATATCTGCTTCTAAATCCAAAACGCAGCTATCTAACAGAACGGTTGTCAATGTGTGCACTCAACTTCCAGAGTTAAACCCGTGTGTGGATTCAGCAGTCTGCAAACACTTTCTCTGCAGAGTCCCAAAACAGGCGTTTTCAGCCCATTACCCGGCATATGGAAGAAACAGCAGTAAGCCCAGGGAAATATCTGCTTCTAAATCCAAAACGCAGCTATCTAACAGAACGGTTGTCAATGTGTGCACTCAACTTCCAGAGTTAAACCCGTGTGTGGATTCAGCAGTCTGCAAACACTTTCTCTGCAGAGTCCCAAAACAGGCGTTTTCAGCCCATTACCGGCATATGGAAGAAACAGGAGTAAGCACAGGGAAATATCTGCTTCTAAATCCAAAACGCAGCTATCTAACAGAACGGTTGTCAATGTGTGCACTCAGCTTCCAGAGTTAAACCCGTGTGTGGATTCAGCAGTCTGCAAACACTTTCTCTGCAGAGTCCCAAAACAGGCGTTTTCAGCCCATTACGGGCATATGGAAGAAACTGCAGTAAGCACAGGGAAATATCTGCTTCTAAATCCAAAACGCAGCTATCTAACAGAACGGTTGTCAATGTGTGCACTCAACTTCCAGAGTTAAACCCGTGTGTGGATTCAGCAGTCTGCAAACATCTTCTCTGCAGAGTCCCAAACCAGGCGTTTTCAGCCCATTACCGGCATATGGAAGAAACAGCAGTAAGCACAGGGAAATATCTGCTTCTAAATCCAAAACGCAGCTATCTAACAGAACGGTTGTCAATGTGTGCACTCAACTTCCAGAGTTAAACCCGTGTGTGGATTCAGCAGTCTGCAAACACTTTCTCTGCAGAGTCCCAAACCAGGCGTTTTCAGCCCATTACCGGCATATGGAAGAAACAGCAGTAAGCACAGGGAAATATCTGCTTCTAAATCCAAAACGCAGCTATCTAACAGAACGGTTGTCAATGTGTGCACTCAACTTCCAGAGTTAAACCCGTGTGTGGATTCAGCAGTCTGCAAACACTTTCTGTGCAGAGTCTCAAAACAGGCCTTTCCGGCCCAGTACCGGCATATATAAGAAAGAGCATTAAGACTGCGTCTAAAACTCAGAAGAAACGTTTCTTTCAAACTGCTCGGCCTTGTGTTCTTTGGCCTAAGGGAGTTGAAACTATGTTTAGATTCAGCGAGATAGAAACACGTTTATTCTCGGAGCTGTCTTTGGATATTCCAGATTGAATGGGAGTATATGCTGTAAAGAGAAATATCTGTTTCTAAAACCAAAATGGATCTATCTAGCAGAGTGGTTGTGAATGTGTGCCTTCTGCTTAAAGAGGTAAACTGCTCTTCTCATGCAGCACTTTAGAAACCCTTTCTATGCAAATTCTCATACAGACCTTTCCAGCGAAACACCAGCCTGTAGGAAATAGCAGTAAGACTGCATCTTTAACATGGAAGAAACTGTTTTCAAACTGCTCTGCTGTGTGTTCATTCATATAAGAGACTTGAATATATGTTCAGTTTCAGCTAGTTAGCAACACGTTTCTTCCAGGAGCTGTGTTTGCCTATTCCAGAGTATACTGGAGTATAAGATGTAAAGACAAATGTCTCGTTCCAAAAGAAAAACGGATGATCTAATGGAATGGTTGTCAATGTGTGCATTCAACTTACTGAGCTAAACTGCTGTTTGTATGCAGCAGTTTAGAAAACATTTCTGTGTAGATTCTCAAACAGACATTTCCAGCAAAATACCGGCCTATAAGAAATAGCAGTAAGACTGCGTCTAAAACTCAGAGGGAACGTTTCTTTCAAACTGCTCTGCAGTGTGTTCGTTCACCAAAGGTCGTTGACTCTAAGTTTGGATTCAGCGAGTTTGAAACACGTTTATTCTAGGAGCTGCATTTCGATATTCCAGAGTGTATGGGAGTAAATGCTGTAAAGAGAAATATCTGTTTCTAAAACCAAAACGGAGCTATCTAACAGAATGGTTGTGAATGTGTGCATTCAACTTAAAGGGTTAATCTGCTCTTCTTAGGCAGCAGTTTAGAAACCCTTTATATGCAAATTCTAAAATCAACATTTGCAGCAAAACACCAGCCTAAAAGAAGTAGCAGTAAGACTGCATCTATAACATAGAAGAAACGTTTTCTTCAAAATGCTCTGCTCTGTGTTCATTCACCTAAGAGTCTTGAGTATATGTTCAGATTCAGCGAGTAAGAAACACGTTTCTTCCAGGAGCTGCATTTGCATATTCCAGAGTGTACTGGAGTATAAGGTTTAAAGTGAAATATCTGGTTCTAAAACAAACACGGAGCCATCTAACAGAATGGTTGTCACTGTGTGCATTCAGCTTATTGAGATAAACTGTTGTTTCTATGCAGCAGTTTAGAAAAGATTTTTGTGCAGATTCTAACACAGACATTCCCAGCAAAATACTGGCCTCTAAGAAATAGCAATAAGACTGCGTCTAAAACTCAAATAAAACGTTTCTTTCAAACTGCTGTGCTGTGTGTTCGTTCACCTAAGGGAGTTGAATCTATGTTTAGATTCAGCGACTTAGAAACACGTCTATTCTGGGAGCTGCGTTTGGCTATTCCAGAATGAATGGGAGTATATGCTGTAACTAGAAACACAGGCTTCTAAAACCAAAACGGAGCTAGCTAACAGAATGATTGTGAATGAGGGCATTCAACTTAACGAATTAAACTGCTCCACTTAAGCAGCAGTTTACAAACCATTTATATGGAAATTCTAAAACCAACATTTCCAGGAAAACACCAGCCTAAAAACAATAGCAGTAACAGGGCATCTATAACATGGAAGAAATGTTTTTTTCAAACTCCTCTGCTGTGTGTTCATTCACCTAAGAGACTTCAATATATGCACAGATTCAGCGAGTTACAAACACGTTTCTTCCAGGAGCTGCGTATGCATATATCAGAGCGTACTGGGGTACAAGATGTAAAGAGAAATATCTGATTATACTTAGAAACCCGTTTCTTTCAGGAGCTGTGTTTGGATATTCCGGAGTGAATGAGAGTATATGCTGTAAAGAGAAATAACTGCTTCTAAAACCAAAAGGCAGCTATCTAACTGAATGGTTGTCAATGCGTGCACTCAACTTCCAGAGATAAACCCGTGTGTGGATTCAGCAGTCTGCAAACACTTTCTCTGCAGAGTCCCAAAACTGGCGTTTTCAGCCCATTACCGGCATATGGAAGAAACAGCAGTAAGCACAGGGAAATATCTGCTTCTAAATCCAAAACGCAGCTATCTAACAGAACGGTTGTCAATGTGTGCACTCAACTTCCAGAGTTAAACCCGTGTGTGGATTCAGCAGTCTGCAAACATCTTCTCTGCAGGGTCCCAAACCAGGCGTTTTCAGCCCAATACCGGCATATGGAAGAAACTGCAGTAAGCACAGGGAAATATCTGCTTCTAAATCCAAAACGCAGCTATCTAACAGAACGGTTGCCAATGTGTGCACTCAACTTCCAGAGTTAAACCCGTGTGTGGATTCAGCAGTCTGCAAACACTTTCTCTGCAGAGTCCCAAAACAGGCGTTTTCAGCCCATTACCGGCATATGGAAGAAACAGCAGTAAGCACAGGGAAATATCTGCTTCTAAATCCAAAACGCAGCTATCTAACAGAACGGTTGTCAATGTGTGCACTCAACTTCCAGAGATAAACCCGTGTGTGGATTCAGCAGTCTGCAAACACTTTCTCTGCAGAGTGCCAAAGCAGGCGTTTTCAGCCCATTACCGGCATGTGGAAGAAACAGCAGTAAGCACAGGGAAATATCTGCTTCTAAATCCAAAACGCAGCTATCTAACAGAACGGTTGTCAATGTGTGCACTCAACTTCCAGAGTTAAACCCGTGTGTGGATTCAGCAGTCTGCAAACACTTTCTCTGCAGAGTCCCAAACCAGGCGTTTTCAGCCCATTACCGGCATATGGAAGAAACAGCAGTAAGCCCAGGGAAATATCTGCTTCTAAATCCAAAACGCAGCCATCTAACAGAACGGTTGTCAATGTGTGCACTCAACTTGCAGAGTTAAACCCGTGTGTGGATTCAGCAGTCTGCAAACACTTTCTCTGCAGAGTCCCAAAACAGGCGTTTTCAGCCCATTACCGGCATATGGAAGAAACAGCAGTAAGCACAGGGAAATATCTGCTTCTAAATCCAAAACGCAGCTATCTAACAGAACGGTTGTCAATGTGTGCACTCAACTTCCAGAGTTAAACCCGTGTGTGGATTCAGCAGTCTGCAAACATCTTCTCTGCAGAGTCCCAAACCAGGCGTTTTCAGCCCATTACCAGCATATGGAAGAAACAGCAGTAAGCACAGGGAAATATCTGCTTCTAAATCCAAAACGCAGCTATCTAACAGAACGATTGTCAATGTGTGCACTCAACTTCCAGAGTTAAACCCGTGTGTGGATTCAGCAGTCTGCAAACACTTTCTCTGCAGAGTCCCAAAACAGGCGTTTTCAGCCCATTACCGGCATATGGAAGAAACAGCAGTAAGCACAGGGAAATATCTGCTTCTAAATCCAAAACGCAGCTATCTAACAGAACGGTTGTCAATGTGTGCACTCAACTTCCAGAGTTAAACCCGTGTGTGGATTCAGCAGTCTGCAAACACTTTCTCTGCAGAGTCCCAAAACAGGCGTTTTCAGACCATTACCGGCATATGGAAGAAACAGCAGTAAGCAAAGGGAAATATCTGCTTCTAAATCCAAAACGCAGCTATCTAACAGAACGGTTGTCAATGTGTGCACTCAACTTCCAGAGTTAAACCCGTGTGTGGATTCAGCAGTCTGCAAACATCTTCTCTGCAGGGTCCCAAACCAGGCGTTTTCAGCCCATTACCGGCATATGGAAGAAACAGCAGTAAGCCCAGGGAAATATCTGCTTCTAAATCCAAAACGCAGCTATCTAACAGAACGGTTGTCAATGTGTGCACTCAACTTCCAGAGTTAAACCCGTGTGTGGATTCAGCAGTCTGCAAACACTTTCTCTGCAGAGTCCCAAAACAGGCGTTTTCAGCCCATTACCGGCATATGGAAGAAACAGCAGTAAGCACAGGGAAATATCTGCTTCTAAATCCAAAACGCAGCTATCTAACAGAACGGTTGTCAATGTGTGCACTCAACTTCCAGAGTTAAACCCGTGTGTGGATTCAGCAGTCTGCAAACACTTTCTCTGCAGAGTCCCAAAACAGGCCTTTTCAGCCCATTACCGGCATATGGAAGAAACTGCAGTAAGCACAGGGAAATATCTGCTTCTAAATCCAAAACGCAGCTATCTAACAGAACGGTTGTCAATGTGTGCACTCAACTTCCAGAGTTAAACCCGTGTGTGGATTCAGCAGTCTGCAAACACTTTCTCTGCAGAGTCCCAAAACAGGCGTTTTCAGCCCATTACCGGCATATGGAAGAAACAGCAGTAAGCACAGGGAAATATCTGCTTCTAAATCCAAAACGCAGCTATCTAACAGAACGGTTGTCAATGTGTGCACTCAACTTCCAGAGTTAAACCCGTGTGTGGATTCAGCAGTCTGCAAACATCTTCTCTGCAGAGTCCCAAACCAGGGGTTTTCAGCCCCTTACCGGCATATGGAAGAAACAGCAGTAAGCCCAGGGAAATATCTACTTCTAAATCCAAAACGCAGCTATCTAACAGAACGGTTGTCAATGTGTGCACTCAACTTCCAGAGTTAAACCCGTGTGTGGATTCAGCAGTCTGCAAACACTTTCTCTGCAGAGTCCCAAAACAGGCGTTTTCAGCCCATTACCGGCATATGGAAGAAACAGCAGTCAGCAAAGGGAAATATCTGCTTCCAAATCCAAAACGCAGCTATCTAACAGAACGGTTGTCAATGTGTGCACTCAACTTCCAGAGTTAAACCCGTGTGTGGATTCAGCAGTCTGCAAACATCTTCTCTGCAGGGTCCCAAAACAGGCGTTTTCAGCCCATTACCGGCATATGGAAGAAACAGCAGTAAGCCCAGGGAAATATCTGCTTCTAAATCCAAAACGCAGCTATCTAACAGAACGGTTGTCAATGTGTGCACTCAACTTCCAGAGATAAACCCGTGTGTGGATTCAGCAGTCTGCAAACACTTTCTCTGCAGAGTCCCAAAACAGGCGTTTTCAGCCCATTACCGGCATATGGAAGAAACAGCAGTAAGCACAGGGAAATATCTGCTTCTAAATCCAAAACGCAGCTATCTAACAGAACGGTTGTCAATGTGTGCACTCAACTTCCAGAGTTAAACCCGTGTGTGGATTCAGCAGTCTGCAAACACTTTCTCTGCAGAGTCCCAAAACAGGCGTTTTCAGCCCATTACCGGCATATGGAAGAAACAGCAGTAAGCCCAGGGAAATATCTGCTTCTAAATCCAAAACGCAGCTATCTAACAGAACGGTTGTCAATGTGTGCACTCAACTTGCAGAGTTAAACCCGTGTGTGGATTCAGCAGTCTGCAAACACTTTCTCTGCAGAGTCCCAAAACAGGCGTTTTCAGCCCATTACCGGCATATGGAAGAAACAGCAGTAAGCACAGGGAAATATCTGCTTCTAAATCCAAAACGCAGCTATCTAACAGAACGGTTGTCAATGTGTGCACTCAACTTCCAGAGTTAAACCCGTGTGTGGATTCAGCAGTCTGCAAACATCTTCTCTGCAGAGTCCCAAACCAGGCGTTTTCAGCCCATTACCGGCATATGGAAGAAACAGCAGTAAGCACAGGGAAATATCTGCTTCTAAATCCAAAACGCAGCTATCTAACAGAACGATTGTCAATGTGTGCACTCAACTTCCAGAGTTAAACCCGTGTGTGGATTCAGCAGTCTGCAAACACTTTCTCTGCAGAGTCCCAAAACAGGCGTTTTCAGCCCATTACCGGCATATGGAAGAAACAGCAGTAAGCACAGGGAAATATCTGCTTCTAAATCCAAAACGCAGCTATCTAACAGAACGGTTGTCAATGTGTGCACTCAACTTCCAGAGTTAAACCCGTGTGTGGATTCAGCAGTCTGCAAACACTTTCTCTGCAGAGTCCCAAAACAGGCGTTTTCAGACCATTACCGGCATATGGAAGAAACAGCAGTAAGCAAAGGGAAATATCTGCTTCTAAATCCAAAACGCAGCTATCTAACAGAACGGTTGTCAATGTGTGCACTCAACTTCCAGAGTTAAACCCGTGTGTGGATTCAGCAGTCTGCAAACATCTTCTCTGCAGGGTCCCAAACCAGGCGTTTTCAGCCCATTACCGGCATATGGAAGAAACAGCAGTAAGCCCAGGGAAATATCTGCTTCTAAATCCAAAACGCAGCTATCTAACAGAACGGTTGTCAATGTGTGCACTCAACTTCCAGAGTTAAACCCGTGTGTGGATTCAGCAGTCTGCAAACACTTTCTCTGCAGAGTCCCAAAACAGGCGTTTTCAGCCCATTACCGGCATATGGAAGAAACAGCAGTAAGCCCAGGGAAATATCTGCTTCTAAATCCAAAACGCAGCTATCTAACAGAACGGTTGTCAATGTGTGCACTCAACTTCCAGAGTTAAACCCGTGTGTGGATTCAGCAGTCTGCAAACACTTTCTCTGCAGAGTCCCAAAACAGGCCTTTTCAGCCCATTACCGGCATATGGAAGAAACTGCAGTAAGCACAGGGAAATATCTGCTTCTAAATCCAAAACGCAGCTATCTAACAGAACGGTTGTCAATGTGTGCACTCAACTTCCAGAGTTAAACCCGTGTGTGGATTCAGCAGTCTGCAAACACTTTCTCTGCAGAGTCCCAAAACAGGCGTTTTCAGCCCATTACCGGCATATGGAAGAAACAGCAGTAAGCACAGGGAAATATCTGCTTCTAAATCCAAAACGCAGCTATCTAACAGAACGGTTGTCAATGTGTGCACTCAACTTCCAGAGTTAAACCCGTGTGTGGATTCAGCAGTCTGCAAACATCTTCTCTGCAGAGTCCCAAACCAGGGGTTTTCAGCCCCTTACCGGCATATGGAAGAAACAGCAGTAAGCCCAGGGAAATATCTACTTCTAAATCCAAAACGCAGCTATCTAACAGAACGGTTGTCAATGTGTGCACTCAACTTCCAGAGTTAAACCCGTGTGTGGATTCAGCAGTCTGCAAACACTTTCTCTGCAGAGTCCCAAAACAGGCGTTTTCAGCCCATTACCGGCATATGGAAGAAACAGCAGTCAGCAAAGGGAAATATCTGCTTCCAAATCCAAAACGCAGCTATCTAACAGAACGGTTGTCAATGTGTGCACTCAACTTCCAGAGTTAAACCCGTGTGTGGATTCAGCAGTCTGCAAACATCTTCTCTGCAGGGTCCCAAAACAGGCGTTTTCAGCCCATTACCGGCATATGGAAGAAACAGCAGTAAGCCTAGGGAAATATCTGCTTCTAAATCCAAAACGCAGCTATCTAACAGAACGGTTGTCAATGTGTGCACTCAACTTCCAGAGATAAACCCGTGTGTGGATTCAGCAGTCTGCAAACACTTTCTCTGCAGAGTCCCAAAACAGGCGTTTTCAGCCCATTACCGGCATATGGAAGAAACAGCAGTAAGCACAGGGAAATATCTGCTTCTAAATCCAAAACGCAGCTATCTAACAGAACGGTTGTCAATGTGTGCACTCAACTTCCAGAGTTAAACCCGTGTGTGGATTCAGCAGTCTGCAAACACTTTCTCTGCAGAGTCCCAAAACAGGCGTTTTCAGCCCATTACCGGCATATGGAAGAAACTGCAGTAAGCACAGGGAAATATCTGCTTCTAAATCCAAAACGCAGCTATCTAACAGAACGGTTGTCAATGTGTGCACTCAACTTCCAGAGTTAAACCCGTGTGTGGATTCAGCAGTCTGCAAACATCTTCTCTGCAGAGTCCCAAACCAGGCGTTTTCAGCCCATTACCGGCATATGGAAGAAACAGCAGTAAGCACAGGGAAATATCTGCTTCTAAATCCAAAACGCAGCTATCTAACAGAACGGTTGTCAATGTGTGCACTCAACTTCCAGAGTTAAACCCGTGTGTGGATTCAGCAGTCTGCAAACATCTTCTCTGCAGAGTCCCAAACCAGGCGTTTTCAGCCCATTACCGGCATATGGAAGAAACAGCAGTAAGCCCAGGGAAATATCTGCTTCTAAATCCAAAACGCAGCTATCTAACAGAACGGTTGTCAATGTGTGCACTCAACTTCCAGAGTTAAACCCGTGTGTGGATTCAGCAGTCTGCAAACACTTTGTCTGCAGAGTCCCAAAAGAGGCGATTTCAGCCCATTACCGGCATATGGAAAAAACAGCAGTAAACACAGGGAAATATCTGCTTCTAAATCCAAAACGCAGCTATCTAACAGAACGGTTGTCAATGTGTGCACTCAACTTGCAGAGTTAAACCCGTGTGTGGATTCAGCAGTCTGCAAACATCTTCTCTGCAGAGTCCCAAACCAGGCGTTTTCAGCCCATTACCGGCATATGGAAGAAAGAGCAGTAAGCCCAGGGAAATATCTGCTTCTAAATCCAAAACGCAGCTATCTAACAGAACGGTTGTCAATGTGTGCACTCAATTTCCAGAGTTAAACCCGTGTGTGGATTCAGCAGTCTGCAAACACTTTCTCTGCAGAGTCCCAAAACAGGCGTTTTCAGCCCATTACCGGCATATGGAAGAAACAGCAGTAAGCACAGGGAAATATCTGCTTCTAAATCCAAAACGCAGCTATCTAACAGAACGGTTGTCAATGTGTGCACTCAACTTCCAGAGTTAAACCCGTGTGTGGATTCAGCAGTCTGCAAACACTTTCTCTGCAGAGTCCCAAACCAGGCGTTTTCAGCCCATTACCGGCATATGGAAGAAACAGCAGTAAGCCCAGGGAAATATCTGCTTCTAAATCCAAAACGCAGCTATCTAACAGAACGGTTGTCAATGTGTGCACTCAACTTGCAGAGTTAAACCCGTGTGTGGATTCAGCAGTCTGCAAACACTTTCTCTGCAGAGTCCCAAAACAGGCGTTTTCAGCCCATTACCGGCATATGGAAGAAACAGCAGTAAGCACAGGGAAATATCTGCTTCTAAATCCAAAACGCAGCTATCTAACAGAACGGTTGTCAATGTGTGCACTCAACTTCCAGAGTTAAACCCGTGTGTGGATTCAGCAGTCTGCAAACATCTTCTCTGCAGAGTCCCAAACCAGGCGTTTTCAGCCCATTACCGGCATATGGAAGAAACAGCAGTAAGCACAGGGAAATATCTGCTTCTAAATCCAAAACGCAGCTATCTAACAGAACGATTGTCAATGTGTGCACTCAACTTCCAGAGTTAAACCCGTGTGTGGATTCAGCAGTCTGCAAACACTTTCTCTGCAGAGTCCCAAAACAGGCGTTTTCAGCCCATTACCGGCATATGGAAGAAACAGCAGTAAGCACAGGGAAATATCTGCTTCTAAATCCAAAACGCAGCTATCTAACAGAACGGTTGTCAATGTGTGCACTCAACTTCCAGAGTTAAACCCGTGTGTGGATTCAGCAGTCTGCAAACACTTTCTCTGCAGAGTCCCAAAACAGGCGTTTTCAGACCATTACCGGCATATGGAAGAAACAGCAGTAAGCAAAGGGAAATATCTGCTTCTAAATCCAAAACGCAGCTATCTAACAGAACGGTTGTCAATGTGTGCACTCAACTTCCAGAGTTAAACCCGTGTGTGGATTCAGCAGTCTGCAAACATCTTCTCTGCAGGGTCCCAAACCAGGCGTTTTCAGCCCATTACCGGCATATGGAAGAAACAGCAGTAAGCCCAGGGAAATATCTGCTTCTAAATCCAAAACGCAGCTATCTAACAGAACGGTTGTCAATGTGTGCACTCAACTTCCAGAGTTAAACCCGTGTGTGGATTCAGCAGTCTGCAAACACTTTCTCTGCAGAGTCCCAAAACAGGCGTTTTCAGCCCATTACCGGCATATGGAAGAAACAGCAGTAAGCCCAGGGAAATATCTGCTTCTAAATCCAAAACGCAGCTATCTAACAGAACGGTTGTCAATGTGTGCACTCAACTTCCAGAGTTAAACCCGTGTGTGGATTCAGCAGTCTGCAAACACTTTCTCTGCAGAGTCCCAAAACAGGCCTTTTCAGCCCATTACCGGCATATGGAAGAAACTGCAGTAAGCACAGGGAAATATCTGCTTCTAAATCCAAAACGCAGCTATCTAACAGAACGGTTGTCAATGTGTGCACTCAACTTCCAGAGTTAAACCCGTGTGTGGATTCAGCAGTCTGCAAACACTTTCTCTGCAGAGTCCCAAAACAGGCGTTTTCAGCCCATTACCGGCATATGGAAGAAACAGCAGTAAGCACAGGGAAATATCTGCTTCTAAATCCAAAACGCAGCTATCTAACAGAACGGTTGTCAATGTGTGCACTCAACTTCCAGAGTTAAACCCGTGTGTGGATTCAGCAGTCTGCAAACATCTTCTCTGCAGAGTCCCAAACCAGGGGTTTTCAGCCCCTTACCGGCATATGGAAGAAACAGCAGTAAGCCCAGGGAAATATCTACTTCTAAATCCAAAACGCAGCTATCTAACAGAACGGTTGTCAATGTGTGCACTCAACTTCCAGAGTTAAACCCGTGTGTGGATTCAGCAGTCTGCAAACACTTTCTCTGCAGAGTCCCAAAACAGGCGTTTTCAGCCCATTACCGGCATATGGAAGAAACAGCAGTCAGCAAAGGGAAATATCTGCTTCCAAATCCAAAACGCAGCTATCTAACAGAACGGTTGTCAATGTGTGCACTCAACTTCCAGAGTTAAACCCGTGTGTGGATTCAGCAGTCTGCAAACATCTTCTCTGCAGGGTCCCAAAACAGGCGTTTTCAGCCCATTACCGGCATATGGAAGAAACAGCAGTAAGCCCAGGGAAATATCTGCTTCTAAATCCAAAACGCAGCTATCTAACAGAACGGTTGTCAATGTGTGCACTCAACTTCCAGAGATAAACCCGTGTGTGGATTCAGCAGTCTGCAAACACTTTCTCTGCAGAGTCCCAAAACAGGCGTTTTCAGCCCATTACCGGCATATGGAAGAAACAGCAGTAAGCACAGGGAAATATCTGCTTCTAAATCCAAAACGCAGCTATCTAACAGAACGGTTGTCAATGTGTGCACTCAACTTCCAGAGTTAAACCCGTGTGTGGATTCAGCAGTCTGCAAACACTTTCTCTGCAGAGTCCCAAAACAGGCGTTTTCAGCCCATTACCGGCATATGGAAGAAACTGCAGTAAGCACGGGGAAATATCTGCTTCTAAATCCAAAACGCAGCTATCTAACAGAACGGTTGTCAATGTGTGCATTCAACTTCCAGAGTTAAACCCGTGTGTGGATTCAGCAGTCTGCAAACATCTTCTCTGCAGAGTCCCAAACCAGGCGTTTTCAGCCCATTACCGGCATATGGAAGAAACAGCAGTAAGCACAGGGAAATATCTGCTTCTAAATCCAAAACGCAGCTATCTAACAGAACGGTTGTCAATGTGTGCACTCAACTTCCAGAGTTAAACCCGTGTGTGGATTCAGCAGTCTGCAAACATCTTCTCTGCAGAGTCCCAAACCAGGCGTTTTCAGCCCATTACCGGCATATGGAAGAAACAGCAGTAAGCCCAGGGAAATATCTGCTTCTAAATCCAAAACGCAGCTATCTAACAGAACGGTTGTCAATGTGTGCACTCAACTTCCAGAGTTAAACCCGTGTGTGGATTCAGCAGTCTGCAAACACTTTGTCTGCAGAGTCCCAAAAGAGGCGATTTCAGCCCATTACCGGCATATGGAAAAAACAGCAGTAAACACAGGGAAATATCTGCTTCTAAATCCAAAACGCAGCTATCTAACAGAACGGTTGTCAATGTGTGCACTCAACTTGCAGAGTTAAACCCGTGTGTGGATTCAGCAGTCTGCAAACATCTTCTCTGCAGAGTCCCAAACCAGGCGTTTTCAGCCCATTACCGGCATATGGAAGAAACAGCAGTAAGCCCAGGGAAATATCTGCTTCTAAATCCAAAACGCAGCTATCTAACAGAACGGTTGTCAATGTGTGCACTCAATTTCCAGAGTTAAACCCGTGTGTGGATTCAGCAGTCTGCAAACACTTTCTCTGCAGAGTCCCAAAACAGGCGTTTTCAGCCCATTACCGGCATATGGAAGAAACAGCAGTAAGCACAGGGAAATATCTGCTTCTAAATCCAAAACGCAGCTATCTAACAGAACGGTTGTCAATGTGTGCACTCAACTTCCAGAGTTAAACCCGTGTGTGGATTCAGCAGTCTGCAAACACTTTCTCTGCAGAGTCCCAAAACAGGCGTTTTCAGCCCATTACCGGCATATGGAAGAAACAGCAGTAAGCCCAGGGAAATATCTGCTTCTAAATCCAAAACGCAGCTATCTAACAGAACGGTTGTCAATGTGTGCACTCAACTTCCAGAGTTAAACCCGTGTGAGGATTCAGCGGTCTGCAAACACTTTCTCTGCAGAGTGCCAAAGCAGGCGTTTTCAGCCCATTACCGGCATATGGAAGAAACAGCAGTAAGCACAGGGAAATATCTGCTTCTAAATCCAAAACGCAGCTATCTAACAGAACGGTTGTCAATGTGTGCACTCAACTTCCAGAGTTAAACCCGTGTGTGGATTCAGCAGTCTGCAAACACTTTCTCTGCAGAGTCCCAAAACAGGCGTTTTCAGCCCATTACCGGCATATGGAAGAAACAGCAGTAAGCCCAGGGAAATATCTGCTTCTAAATCCAAAACGCAGCTATCTAACAGAACGGTTGTCAATGTGTGCACTCAACTTCCAGAGTTAAACCCGTGTGTGGATTCAGCAGTCTGCAAACACTTTCTCTGCAGAGTCCCAAAACAGGCGTTTTCAGCCCATTACCGGCATATGGAAGAAACAGCAGTAAGCACAGGGAAATATCTGCTTCTAAATCCAAAACGCAGCTATCTAACAGAACGGTTGTCAATGTGTGCACTCAACTTCCAGAGTTAAACCCGTGTGTGGATTCAGCAGTCTGCAAACATCTTCTCTGCAGAGTCCCAAAACAGGCGTTTTCAGCCCATTACCGGCATATGGAAGAAACAGCAGTAAGCACAGGGAAATATCTGCTTCTAAATCCAAAACGCAGCTATCTAACAGAACGATTGTCAATGTGTGCACTCAACTTCCAGAGTTAAACCCGTGTGTGGATTCAGCAGTCTGCAAACACTTTCTCTGCAGAGTCCCAAAAGAGGAGTTTTCAGCCCATTACCGGCATATGGAAGAAACAGCAGTAAGCCCAGGGAAATATCTACTTCTAAATCCAAAACGCAGCTATCTAACAGAACGGTTGTCAATGTGTGCACTCAACTTCCAGAGTTAAACCCGTGTGTGGATTCAGCAGTCTGCAAACACTTTCTCTGCAGAGTCCCAAAACAGGCGTTTTCAGCCCATTACCGGCATATGGAAGAAACAGCAGTAAGCACAGGGAAATATCTGCTTCTAAATCCAAAACGCAGCTATCTAACAGAACGGTTGTCAATGTGTGCACTCAACTTCCAGAGTTAAACCCGTGTGTGGATTCAGCAGTCTGCAAACATCTTCTCTGCAGGGTCCCAAACCAGGCGTTTTCACCCCATTACCGGCATATGGAAGAAACAGCAGTAAGCCCAGGGAAATATCTGCTTCTAAATCCAAAACGCAGCTATCTAACAGAACGATTGTCAATGTGTGCACTCAACTTCCAGAGTTAAACCCGTGTGTGGATTCAGCAGTCTGCAAACACTTTGTCTGCAGAGTCCCAAAAGAGGCGATTTCAGCCCATTACCGGCATATGGAAAAAACAGCAGTAAACACAGGGAAATATCTGCTTCTAAATCCAAAACGCAGCTATCTAACAGAACGGTTGTCAATGTGTGCACTCAACTTGCAGAGTTAAACCCGTGTGTGGATTCAGCAGTCTGCAAACATCTTCTCTGCAGAGTCCCAAACCAGGCGTTTTCAGCCCATTACCGGCATATGGAAGAAACAGCAGTAAGCACAGGGAAATATCTGCTTCTAAATCCAAAACGCAGCTATCTAACAGAACGGTTGTCATGCACTCAACTTCCAGAGTTAAACCCGTGTGTGGATTCAGCAGTCTGCAAACACTTTCTCTGCAGAGTCCCAAAACAGGCGTTTTCAGCCCATTACCCCGGCATATGGAAGAAACAGCAGTAAGCACAGGGAAATATCTGCTTCTAAATCCAAAACGCAGCTATCTAACAGAACGGTTGTCAATGTGTGCACTCAACTTCCAGAGTTAAACCCGTGTGTGGATTCAGCAGTCTGCAAACACTTCCTCTGCAGAGTCCCAAAACAGGCGTTTTCAGCCCATTACCGGCATATGGAAGAAAACAGCAGTCAGCACAGGGAAATATCTGCTTCTAAATCCAAAACGCAGCTATCTAACAGAACGGTTGTCAATGTGTGCACTCAACTTCCAGAGTTAAACCCGTGTGTGGATTCAGCAGTCTGCAAACACTTTCTCTGCAGAGTCCCAAAGCAGGCGTTTTCAGCCCATTACCGGCATATGGAAGAAACAGCAGTAAGCCAGGGAAATATCTGCTTCTAAATCCAAAAACGCAGCTATCTAACAGAACGGTTGTCAATGTGTGCACTCAACTTCCAGAGTTAAACCCGTGTGTGGATTCAGCAGTCTGCAAACACTTTCTCTGCAGAGTCCCAAAACAGGCGTTTTCAGCCCATTACCGGCATATGGAAGAAACAGCAGTAAGCCCAGGGAAATATCTGCTTCTAAATCCAAAACGCAGCTATCTAACAGAACGGTTGTCAATGTGTGCACTCAACTTCCAGAGTTAAACCCGTGTGTGGATTCAGCAGTCTGCAAACACTTTCTCTGCAGAGTCCCAAAACAGGCGTTTTCAGCCCATTACCCGGCATATGGAAGAAACAGGAGTAAGCACAGGAAATATCTGCTTCTAAATCCAAAACGCAGCTATCTAACAGAACGGTTGTCAATGTGTGCACTCAGCTTCCAGAGTTAAACCCGTGTGTGGATTCAGCAGTCTGCAAACACTTTCTCTGCAGAGTCCCAAAACAGGCGTTTTCCAGCCCATTACGGGCATATGGAAGAAACTGCAGTAAGCACAGGGAAATATCTGCTTCTAAATCCAAAACGCAGCTATCTAACAGAACGGTTGTCAATGTGTGCACTCAACTTCCAGAGTTAAACCCGTGTGTGGATTCAGCAGTCTGCAAACATCTTCTCTGCAGAGTCCCAAACCAGGCGTTTTCAGCCCATTACCGGCATATGAAGAAACAGCAGTAAGCACAGGGAAATATCTGCTTCTAAATCCAAAACGCAGCTATCTAACAGAACGGTTGTCAATGTGTGCACTCAACTTCCAGAGTTAAACCCGTGTGTGGATTCAGCAGTCTGCAAACACTTTCTCTGCAGAGTCCCAAACCAGGCGTTTTCAGCCCATTACCGGCATATGGAAGAAACAGCAGTAAGCACAGGGAAATATCTGCTTCTAAATCCAAAACGCAGCTATCTAACAGAACGGTTGTCAATGTGTGCACTCAACTTCCAGAGTTAAACCCGTGTGTGGATTCAGCAGTCTGCAAACACTTTCTGTGCAGAGTCTCAAAACAGGCCTTTCCGGCCCAGTACCGGCATATATAAGAAAGAGCATTAAGACTGCGTCTAAAACTCAGAAGAAACGTTTCTTTCAAACTGCTCGGGCCCTTGTGTTCTTTGGCCTAAGGGAGTTGAAACTATGTTTAGATTCAGCGAGATAGAAACACGTTTATTCTCGGAGCTGTCTTTGGATATTCCAGATTGAATGGGAGTATATGCTGTAAAGAGAAATATCTGTTTCTAAAACCAAAATGGATCTATCTAGCAGAGTGGTTGTGAATGTGTGCCTTCTGCTTAAAGAGGTAAACTGCTCTTCTCATGCAGCACTTTAGAAACCCTTTCTATGCAAATTCTCATACAGACCTTTCCAGCGAAACACCAGCCTGTAGGAAATAGCAGTAAGACTGCATCTTTAACATGGAAGAAACTGTTTTCAAACTGCTCTGCTGTGTGTTCATTCATATAAGAGACTTGAATATATGTTCAGTTTCAGCTAGTTAGCAACACGTTTCTTCCAGGAGCTGTGTTTGCCTATTCCAGAGTATACTGGAGTATAAGATGTAAAGACAAATGTCTCGTTCCAAAAGAAAAACGGATGATCTAATGGAATGGTTGTCAATGTGTGCATTCAACTTACTGAGCTAAACTGCTGTTTGTATGCAGCAGTTTAGAAAACATTTCTGTGTAGATTCTCAAACAGACATTTCCAGCAAAATACCGGCCTATAAGAAATAGCAGTAAGACTGCGTCTAAAACTCAGAGGGAACGTTTCTTTCAAACTGCTCTGCAGTGTGTTCGTTCACCAAAGGTCGTTGACTCTAAGTTTGGATTCAGCGAGTTTGAAACACGTTTATTCTAGGAGCTGCATTTCGATATTCCAGAGTGTATGGGAGTAAATGCTGTAAAGAGAAATATCTGTTTCTAAAACCAAAACGGAGCTATCTAACAGAATGGTTGTGAATGTGTGCATTCAACTTAAAGGGTTAATCTGCTCTTCTTAGGCAGCAGTTTAGAAACCCTTTGTATGCAAATTCTAAAATCAACATTTGCAGCAAAACACCAGCCTAAAAGAAGTAGCAGTAAGACTGCATCTATAACATAGAAGAAACGTTTTCTTCAAAATGCTCTGCTCTGTGTTCATTCACCTAAGAGTCTTGAGTATATGTTCAGATTCAGCGAGTAAGAAACACGTTTCTTCCAGGAGCTGCATTTGCATATTCCAGAGTGTACTGGAGTATAAGGTTTAAAGTGAAATATCTGGTTCTAAAACAAACACGGAGCCATCTAACAGAATGGTTGTCACTGTGTGCATTCAGCTTATTGAGATAAACTGTTGTTTCTATGCAGCAGTTTAGAAAAGATTTTTGTGCAGATTCTAACACAGACATTCCCAGCAAAATACTGGCCTCTAAGAAATAGCAATAAGACTGCGTCTAAAACTCAAATAAAACGTTTCTTTCAAACTGCTGTGCTGTGTGTTCGTTCACCTAAGGGAGTTGAATCTATGTTTAGATTCAGCGACTTAGAAACACGTCTATTCTGGGAGCTGCGTTTGGCTATTCCAGAATGAATGGGAGTATATGCTGTAACTAGAAACACAGGCTTCTAAAACCAAAACGGAGCTAGCTAACAGAATGATTGTGAATGAGGGCATTCAACTTAACGAATTAAACTGCTCCACTTAAGCAGCAGTTTACAAACCATTTATATGGAAATTCTAAAACCAACATTTCCAGGAAAACACCAGCCTAAAAACAATAGCAGTAACAGGGCATCTATAACATGGAAGAAATGTTTTTTTCAAACTCCTCTGCTGTGTGTTCATTCACCTAAGAGACTTCAATATATGCACAGATTCAGCGAGTTACAAACACGTTTCTTCCAGGAGCTGCGTATGCATATATCAGAGCGTACTGGGGTACAAGATGTAAAGAGAAATATCTGATTATACTTAGAAACCCGTTTCTTTCAGGAGCTGTGTTTGGATATTCCGGAGTGAATGAGAGTATATGCTGTAAAGAGAAATAACTGCTTCTAAAACCAAAAGGCAGCTATCTAACTGAATGGTTGTCAATGCGTGCACTCAACTTCCAGAGATAAACCCGTGTGTGGATTCAGCAGTCTGCAAACACTTTCTCTGCAGAGTCCCAAAACTGGCGTTTTCAGCCCATTACCGGCATATGGAAGAAACAGCAGTAAGCACAGGGAAATATCTGCTTCTAAATCCAAAACGCAGCTATCTAACAGAACGGTTGTCAATGTGTGCACTCAACTTCCAGAGTTAAACCCGTGTGTGGATTCAGCAGTCTGCAAACATCTTCTCTGCAGGGTCCCAAACCAGGCGTTTTCAGCCCAATACCGGCATATGGAAGAAACTGCAGTAAGCACAGGGAAATATCTGCTTCTAAATCCAAAACGCAGCTATCTAACAGAACGGTTGTCAATGTGTGCACTCAACTTCCAGAGTTAAACCCGTGTGTGGATTCAGCAGTCTGCAAACACTTTCTCTGCAGAGTGCCAAAGCAGGCGTTTTCAGCCCATTACCGGCATGTGGAAGAAACAGCAGTAAGCACAGGGAAATATCTGCTTCTAAATCCAAAACGCAGCTATCTAACAGAACGGTTGTCAATGTGTGCACTCAACTTCCAGAGTTAAACCCGTGTGTGGATTCAGCAGTCTGCAAACACTTTCTCTGCAGAGTCCCAAACCAGGCGTTTTCAGCCCATTACCGGCATATGGAAGAAACAGCAGTAAGCCCAGGGAAATATCTGCTTCTAAATCCAAAACGCAGCCATCTAACAGAACGGTTGTCAATGTGTGCACTCAACTTGCAGAGTTAAACCCGTGTGTGGATTCAGCAGTCTGCAAACACTTTCTCTGCAGAGTCCCAAAACAGGCGTTTTCAGCCCATTACCGGCATATGGAAGAAACAGCAGTAAGCACAGGGAAATATCTGCTTCTAAATCCAAAACGCAGCTATCTAACAGAACGGTTGTCAATGTGTGCACTCAACTTCCAGAGTTAAACCCGTGTGTGGATTCAGCAGTCTGCAAACATCTTCTCTGCAGAGTCCCAAACCAGGCGTTTTCAGCCCATTACCAGCATATGGAAGAAACAGCAGTAAGCACAGGGAAATATCTGCTTCTAAATCCAAAACGCAGCTATCTAACAGAACGATTGTCAATGTGTGCACTCAACTTCCAGAGTTAAACCCGTGTGTGGATTCAGCAGTCTGCAAACACTTTCTCTGCAGAGTCCCAAAACAGGCGTTTTCAGCCCATTACCGGCATATGGAAGAAACAGCAGTAAGCACAGGGAAATATCTGCTTCTAAATCCAAAACGCAGCTATCTAACAGAACGGTTGTCAATGTGTGCACTCAACTTCCAGAGTTAAACCCGTGTGTGGATTCAGCAGTCTGCAAACACTTTCTCTGCAGAGTCCCAAAACAGGCGTTTTCAGACCATTACCGGCATATGGAAGAAACAGCAGTAAGCAAAGGGAAATATCTGCTTCTAAATCCAAAACGCAGCTATCTAACAGAACGGTTGTCAATGTGTGCACTCAACTTCCAGAGTTAAACCCGTGTGTGGATTCAGCAGTCTGCAAACATCTTCTCTGCAGGGTCCCAAACCAGGCGTTTTCAGCCCATTACCGGCATATGGAAGAAACAGCAGTAAGCCCAGGGAAATATCTGCTTCTAAATCCAAAACGCAGCTATCTAACAGAACGGTTGTCAATGTGTGCACTCAACTTCCAGAGTTAAACTCGTGTGTGGATTCAGCAGTCTGCAAACACTTTCTCTGCAGAGTCCCAAAACAGGCGTTTTCAGCCCATTACCGGCATATGGAAGAAACAGCAGTAAGCACAGGGAAATATCTGCTTCTAAATCCAAAACGCAGCTATCTAACAGAACGGTTGTCAATGTGTGCACTCAACTTCCAGAGTTAAACCCGTGTGTGGATTCAGCAGTCTGCAAACACTTTCTCTGCAGAGTCCCAAAACAGGCCTTTTCAGCCCATTACCGGCATATGGAAGAAACTGCAGTAAGCACAGGGAAATATCTGCTTCTAAATCCAAAACGCAGCTATCTAACAGAACGGTTGTCAATGTGTGCACTCAACTTCCAGAGTTAAACCCGTGTGTGGATTCAGCAGTCTGCAAACACTTTCTCTGCAGAGTCCCAAAACAGGCGTTTTCAGCCCATTACCGGCATATGGAAGAAACAGCAGTAAGCACAGGGAAATATCTGCTTCTAAATCCAAAACGCAGCTATCTAACAGAACGGTTGTCAATGTGTGCACTCAACTTCCAGAGTTAAACCCGTGTGTGGATTCAGCAGTCTGCAAACATCTTCTCTGCAGAGTCCCAAACCAGGGGTTTTCAGCCCCTTACCGGCATATGGAAGAAACAGCAGTAAGCCCAGGGAAATATCTACTTCTAAATCCAAAACGCAGCTATCTAACAGAACGGTTGTCAATGTGTGCACTCAACTTCCAGAGTTAAACCCGTGTGTGGATTCAGCAGTCTGCAAACACTTTCTCTGCAGAGTCCCAAAACAGGCGTTTTCAGCCCATTACCGGCATATGGAAGAAACAGCAGTCAGCAAAGGGAAATATCTGCTTCCAAATCCAAAACGCAGCTATCTAACAGAACGGTTGTCAATGTGTGCACTCAACTTCCAGAGTTAAACCCGTGTGTGGATTCAGCAGTCTGCAAACATCTTCTCTGCAGGGTCCCAAAACAGGCGTTTTCAGCCCATTACCGGCATATGGAAGAAACAGCAGTAAGCCCAGGGAAATATCTGCTTCTAAATCCAAAACGCAGCTATCTAACAGAACGGTTGTCAATGTGTGCACTCAACTTCCAGAGATAAACCCGTGTGTGGATTCAGCAGTCTGCAAACACTTTCTCTGCAGAGTCCCAAAACAGGCGTTTTCAGCCCATTACCGGCATATGGAAGAAACAGCAGTAAGCACAGGGAAATATCTGCTTCTAAATCCAAAACGCAGCTATCTAACAGAACGGTTGTCAATGTGTGCACTCAACTTCCAGAGTTAAACCCGTGTGTGGATTCAGCAGTCTGCAAACACTTTCTCTGCAGAGTCCCAAAACAGGCGTTTTCAGCCCATTACCGGCATATGGAAGAAACAGCAGTAAGCCCAGGGAAATATCTGCTTCTAAATCCAAAACGCAGCTATCTAACAGAACGGTTGTCAATGTGTGCACTCAACTTCCAGAGTTAAACCCGTGTGAGGATTCAGCGGTCTGCAAACACTTTCTCTGCAGAGTGCCAAAGCAGGCGTTTTCAGCCCATTACCGGCATATGGAAGAAACAGCAGTAAGCACAGGGAAATATCTGCTTCTAAATCCAAAACGCAGCTATCTAACAGAACGGTTGTCAATGTGTGCACTCAACTTCCAGAGTTAAACCCGTGTGTGGATTCAGCAGTCTGCAAACACTTTCTCTGCAGAGTCCCAAAACAGGCGTTTTCAGCCCATTACCGGCATATGGAAGAAACAGCAGTAAGCCCAGGGAAATATCTGCTTCTAAATCCAAAACGCAGCTATCTAACAGAACGGTTGTCAATGTGTGCACTCAACTTCCAGAGTTAAACCCGTGTGTGGATTCAGCAGTCTGCAAACACTTTCTCTGCAGAGTCCCAAAACAGGCGTTTTCAGCCCATTACCGGCATATGGAAGAAACAGCAGTAAGCACAGGGAAATATCTGCTTCTAAATCCAAAACGCAGCTATCTAACAGAACGGTTGTCAATGTGTGCACTCAACTTCCAGAGTTAAACCCGTGTGTGGATTCAGCAGTCTGCAAACATCTTCTCTGCAGAGTCCCAAACCAGGCGTTTTCAGCCCATTACCGGCATATGGAAGAAACAGCAGTAAGCACAGGGAAATATCTGCTTCTAAATCCAAAACGCAGCTATCTAACAGAACGATTGTCAATGTGTGCACTCAACTTCCAGAGTTAAACCCGTGTGTGGATTCAGCAGTCTGCAAACACTTTCTCTGCAGAGTCCCAAAAGAGGAGTTTTCAGCCCATTACCGGCATATGGAAGAAACAGCAGTAAGCCCAGGGAAATATCTACTTCTAAATCCAAAACGCAGCTATCTAACAGAACGGTTGTCAATGTGTGCACTCAACTTCCAGAGTTAAACCCGTGTGTGGATTCAGCAGTCTGCAAACACTTTCTCTGCAGAGTCCCAAAACAGGCGTTTTCAGCCCATTACCGGCATATGGAAGAAACAGCAGTAAGCACAGGGAAATATCTGCTTCTAAATCCAAAACGCAGCTATCTAACAGAACGGTTGTCAATGTGTGCACTCAACTTCCAGAGTTAAACCCGTGTGTGGATTCAGCAGTCTGCAAACATCTTCTCTGCAGGGTCCCAAACCAGGCGTTTTCACCCCATTACCGGCATATGGAAGAAACAGCAGTAAGCCCAGGGAAATATCTGCTTCTACATCCAAAACGCAGCTATCTAACAGAACGATTGTCAATGTGTGCACTCAACTTCCAGAGTTAAACCCGTGTGTGGATTCAGCAGTCTGCAAACACTTTGTCTGCAGAGTCCCAAAAGAGGCGATTTCAGCCCATTACCGGCATATGGAAAAAACAGCAGTAAACACAGGGAAATATCTGCTTCTAAATCCAAAACGCAGCTATCTAACAGAACGGTTGTCAATGTGTGCACTCAACTTGCAGAGTTAAACCCGTGTGTGGATTCAGCAGTCTGCAAACATCTTCTCTGCAGAGTCCCAAACCAGGCGTTTTCAGCCCATTACCGGCATATGGAAGAAACGGCAGTAAGCACAGGGAAATATCTGCTTCTAAATCCAAAACGCAGCTATCTAACAGAACGGTTGTCAATGTGTGCACTCAACTTCCAGAGTTAAACCCGTGTGTGGATTCAGCAGTCTGCAAACACTTTCTCTGCAGAGTCCCAAAACAGGCCTTTTCAGCCCATTACCGGCATATGGAAGAAACAGCAGTAAGCACAGGGAAATATCTGCTTCTAAATCCAAAACGCAGCTATCTAACAGAACGGTTGTCAATGTGTGCACTCAACTTCCAGAGTTAAACCCGTGTGTGGATTCAGCAGTCTGCAAACACTTCCTCTGCAGAGTCCCAAAACAGGCGTTTTCAGCCCATTACCGGCATATGGAAGAAACAGCAGTCAGCACAGGGAAATATCTGCTTCTAAATCCAAAACGCAGCTATCTAACAGAACGGTTGTCAATGTGTGCACTCAACTTCCAGAGTTAAACCCGTGTGTGGATTCAGCAGTCTGCAAACACTTTCTCTGCAGAGTCCCAAAGCAGGCGTTTTCAGCCCATTACCGGCATATGGAAGAAACAGCAGTAAGCCCAGGGAAATATCTGCTTCTAAATCCAAAACGCAGCTATCTAACAGAACGGTTGTCAATGTGTGCACTCAACTTCCAGAGTTAAACCCGTGTGTGGATTCAGCAGTCTGCAAACACTTTCTCTGCAGAGTCCCAAAACAGGCGTTTTCAGCCCATTACCGGCATATGGAAGAAACAGCAGTAAGCCCAGGGAAATATCTGCTTCTAAATCCAAAACGCAGCTATCTAACAGAACGGTTGTCAATGTGTGCACTCAACTTCCAGAGTTAAACCCGTGTGTGGATTCAGCAGTCTGCAAACACTTTCTCTGCAGAGTCCCAAAACAGGCGTTTTCAGCCCATTACCGGCATATGGAAGAAACAGGAGTAAGCACAGGGAAATATCTGCTTCTAAATCCAAAACGCAGCTATCTAACAGAACGGTTGTCAATGTGTGCACTCAGCTTCCAGAGTTAAACCCGTGTGTGGATTCAGCAGTCTGCAAACACTTTCTCTGCAGAGTCCCAAAACAGGCGTTTTCAGCCCATTACGGGCATATGGAAGAAACTGCAGTAAGCACAGGGAAATATCTGCTTCTAAATCCAAAACGCAGCTATCTAACAGAACGGTTGTCAATGTGTGCACTCAACTTCCAGAGTTAAACCCGTGTGTGGATTCAGCAGTCTGCAAACATCTTCTCTGCAGAGTCCCAAACCAGGCGTTTTCAGCCCATTACCGGCATATGGAAGAAACAGCAGTAAGCACAGGGAAATATCTGCTTCTAAATCCAAAACGCAGCTATCTAACAGAACGGTTGTCAATGTGTGCACTCAACTTCCAGAGTTAAACCCGTGTGTGGATTCAGCAGTCTGCAAACACTTTCTCTGCAGAGTCCCAAAGCAGGCGTTTTCAGCCCATTACCGGCATATGGAAGAAACAGCAGTAAGCACAGGGAAATATCTGCTTCTAAATCCAAAACGCAGCTATCTAACAGAACGGTTGTCAATGTGTGCACTCAACTTCCAGAGTTAAACCCGTGTGTGGATTCAGCAGTCTGCAAACACTTTCTGTGCAGAGTCTCAAAACAGGCCTTTCCGGCCCAGTACCGGCATATATAAGAAAGAGCATTAAGACTGCGTCTAAAACTCAGAAGAAACGTTTCTTTCAAACTGCTCGGCCTTGTGTTCTTTGGCCTAAGGGAGTTGAAACTATGTTTAGATTCAGCGAGATAGAAACACGTTTATTCTCGGAGCTGTCTTTGGATATTCCAGATTGAATGGGAGTATATGCTGTAAAGAGAAATATCTGTTTCTAAAACCAAAATGGATCTATCTAGCAGAGTGGTTGTGAATGTGTGCCTTCTGCTTAAAGAGGTAAACTGCTCTTCTCATGCAGCACTTTAGAAACCCTTTCTATGCAAATTCTCATACAGACCTTTCCAGCGAAACACCAGCCTGTAGGAAATAGCAGTAAGACTGCATCTTTAACATGGAAGAAACTGTTTTCAAACTGCTCTGCTGTGTGTTCATTCATATAAGAGACTTGAATATATGTTCAGTTTCAGCTAGTTAGCAACACGTTTCTTCCAGGAGCTGTGTTTGCCTATTCCAGAGTATACTGGAGTATAAGATGTAAAGACAAATGTCTCGTTCCAAAAGAAAAACGGATGATCTAATGGAATGGTTGTCAATGTGTGCATTCAACTTACTGAGCTAAACTGCTGTTTGTATGCAGCAGTTTAGAAAACATTTCTGTGTAGATTCTCAAACAGACATTTCCAGCAAAATACCGGCCTATAAGAAATAGCAGTAAGACTGCGTCTAAAACTCAGAGGGAACGTTTCTTTCAAACTGCTCTGCAGTGTGTTCGTTCACCAAAGGTCGTTGAATCTAAGTTTGGATTCAGCGAGTTTGAAACACGTTTATTCTAGGAGCTGCATTTCGATATTCCAGAGTGTATGGGAGTAAATGCTGTAAAGAGAAATATCTGTTTCTAAAACCAAAACGGAGCTATCTAACAGAATGGTTGTGAATGTGTGCATTCAACTTAAAGGGTTAATCTGCTCTTCTTAGGCAGCAGTTTAGAAACCCTTTATATGCAAATTCTAAAATCAACATTTGCAGCAAAACACCAGCCTAAAACAAGTAGCAGTAAGACTGCATCTATAACATAGAAGAAACGTTTTCTTCAAAATGCTCTGCTCTGTGTTCATTCACCTAAGAGTCTTGAGTATATGTTCAGATTCAGCGAGTAAGAAACACGTTTCTTCCAGGAGCTGCATTTGCATATTCCAGAGTGTACTGGAGTATAAGGTTTAAAGTGAAATATCTGGTTCTAAAACAAACACGGAGCCATCTAACAGAATGGTTGTCACTGTGTGCATTCAGCTTATTGAGATAAACTGTTGTTTCTATGCAGCAGTTTAGAAAAGATTTTTGTGCAGATTCTAACACAGACATTCCCAGCAAAATACTGGCCTCTAAGAAATAGCAATAAGACTGCGTCTAAAACTCAAATAAAACGTTTCTTTCAAACTGCTGTGCTGTGTGTTCGTTCACCTAAGGGAGTTGAATCTATGTTTAGATTCAGCGACTTAGAAACACGTCTATTCTGGGAGCTGCGTTTGGCTATTCCAGAATGAATGGGAGTATATGCTGTAACTAGAAACACAGGCTTCTAAAACCAAAACGGAGCTAGCTAACAGAATGATTGTGAATGAGGGCATTCAACTTAACGAATTAAACTGCTCCACTTAAGCAGCAGTTTACAAACCATTTACATGGAAATTCTAAAACCAACATTTCCAGGAAAACACCAGCCTAAAAACAATAGCAGTAACAGGGCATCTATAACATGGAAGAAATGTTTTTTTCAAACTCCTCTGCTGTGTGTTCATTCACCTAAGAGACTTCAATATATGCACAGATTCAGCGAGTTACAAACACGTTTCTTCCAGGAGCTGCGTATGCATATATCAGAGTGTACTGGGGTACAAGATGTAAAGAGAAATATCTGATTATACTTAGAAACCCGTTTCTTTCAGGAGCTGTGTTTGGATATTCCGGAGTGAATGAGAGTATATGCTGTAAAGAGAAATAACTGCTTCTAAAACCAAAAGGCAGCTATCTAACTGAATGGTTGTCAATGCGTGCACTCAACTTCCAGAGATAAACCCGTGTGTGGATTCAGCAGTCTGCAAACACTTTCTCTGCAGAGTCCCAAAACAGGCGTTTTCAGCCCATTACCGGCATATGGAAGAAACAGCAGTAAGCACAGGGAAATATCTGCTTCTAAATCCAAAACGCAGCTATCTAACAGAACGGTTGTCAATGTGTGCACTTAACTTCCAGAGTTAAACCCGTGTGTGGATTCAGCAGTCTGCAAACATCTTCTCTGCAGGGTCCCAAACCAGGCGTTTTCAGCCCATTACCGGCATATGGAAGAAACAGCAGTAAGCACAGGGAAATATCTGCTTCTAAATCCAAAACGCAGCTATCTAACAGAACGGTTGTCAATGTGTGCACTCAACTTCCAGAGTTAAACCCGTGTGTGGATTCAGCAGTCTGCAAACACTTTCTCTGCAGAGTCCCAAAACAGGCGTTTTCAGCCCATTACCGGCATATGGAAGAAACAGCAGTAAGCACAGGGAAATATCTGCTTCTAAATCCAAAACGCAGCTATCTAACAGAACGGTTGTCAATGTGTGCACTCAACTTCCAGAGATAAACCCGTGTGTGGATTCAGCAGTCTGCAAACACTTTCTCTGCAGAGTGCCAAAGCAGGCGTTTTCAGCCCATTACCGGCATGTGGAAGAAACAGCAGTAAGCACAGGGAAATATCTGCTTCTAAATCCAAAACGCAGCTATCTAACAGAACGGTTGTCAATGTGTGCACTCAACTTCCAGAGTTAAACCCGTGTGTGGATTCAGCAGTCTGCAAACACTTTCTCTGCAGAGTCCCAAAGCAGGCGTTTTCAGCCCATTACCGGCATATGGAAGAAACAGCAGTAAGCCCAGGGAAATATCTGCTTCTAAATCCAAAACGCAGCTATCTAACAGAACGGTTGTCAATGTGTGCACTCAACTTCCAGAGTTAAACCCGTGTGTGGATTCAGCAGTCTGCAAACACTTTCTCTGCAGAGTCCCAAAACAGGCGTTTTCAGCCCATTACCGGCATATGGAAGAAACAGCAGTAAGCACAGGGAAATATCTGCTTCTAAATCCAAAACGCAGCTATCTAACAGAACGGTTGTCAATGTGTGCACTCAACTTCCAGAGTTAAACCCGTGTGTGGATTCAGCAGTCTGCAAACATCTTCTCTGCAGAGTCCCAAACCAGGCGTTTTCAGCCCATTACCGGCATATGGAAGAAACAGCAGTAAGCACAGGGAAATATCTGCTTCTAAATCCAAAACGCAGCTATCTAACAGAACGATTGTCAATGTGTGCACTCAACTTCCAGAGTTAAACCCGTGTGTGGATTCAGCAGTCTGCAAACACTTTCTCTGCAGAGTCCCAAAACAGGCGTTTTCAGCCCATTACCGGCATATGGAAGAAACAGCAGTAAGCCCAGGGAAATATCTGCTTCTAAATCCAAAACGCAGCTATCTAACAGAACGGTTGTCAATGTGTGCACTCAACTTCCAGAGTTAAACCCGTGTGTGGATTCAGCAGTCTGCAAACACTTTCTCTGCAGAGTCCCAAAACAGGCATTTTCAGCCCATTACCGGCATATGGAAGAAACAGCAGTAAGCACAGGGAAATATCTGCTTCTAAATCCAAAACGCAGCTATCTAACAGAACGGTTGTCAATGTGTGCACTCAACTTCCAGAGTTAAACCCGTGTGTGGATTCAGCAGTCTGCAAACACTTTCTCTGCAGAGTGCCAAAGCAGGCGTTTTCAGCCCATTACCGGCATATGGAAGAAACAGCAGTAAGCACAGGGAAATATCTGCTTCTAAATCCAAAACGCAGCTATCTAACAGAACGGTTGTCAATGTGTGCACTCAACTTCCAGAGTTAAACCCGTGTGTGGATTCAGCAGTCTGCAAACACTTTCTCTGCAGAGTCCCAAAACAGGCGTTTTCAGCCCATTACCGGCATATGGAAGAAACTGCAGTAAGCACAGGGAAATATCTGCTTCTAAATCCAAAACGCAGCTATCTAACAGAACGGTTGTCAATGTGTGCACTCAACTTCCAGAGTTAAACCCGTGTGTGGATTCAGCAGTCTGCAAACACTTTCTCTGCAGAGTCCCAAACCAGGCGTTTTCAGCCCATTACCGGCATATGGAAGAAACAGCAGTAAGCACAGGGAAATATCTGCTTCTAAATCCAAAACGCAGCTATCTAACAGAACGGTTGTCAATGTGTGCACTCAACTTCCAGAGTTAAACCCGTGTGTGGATTCAGCAGTCTGCAAACACTTTGTCTGCAGAGTCCCAAAGCAGGCGTTTTCAGCCCATTACCGGCATATGGAAGAAAAAGCAGTAAGCCCAGGGAAATATCTGCTTCTAAATCCAAAACGCAGCTATCTAACAGAACGGTTGTCAATGTGTGCACTCAACTTCCAGAGTTAAACCCGTGTGTGGATTCAGCAGTCTGCAAACACTTTCTCTGCAGAGTCCCAAAACAGGCGTTTTCAGCCCATTACCGGCATATGGAAGAAACAGCAGTAAGCACAGGGAAATATCTGCTTCTAAATCCAAAACGCAGCTATCTAACAGAACGGTTGTCAATGTGTGCACTCAACTTCCAGAGTTAAACCCGTGTGTGGATTCAGCAGTCTGCAAACACTTTCTCTGCAGAGTCCCAAAACAGGCGTTTTCAGCCCATTACCGGCATATGGAAGAAACAGCAGTAAGCACAGGGAAATATCTGCTTCTAAATCCAAAATGAAGCAATCTAACAGAACGGTTGTCAATGTGTGCACTCAACTTCCAGAGTTAAACCCGTGTGTGGATTCAGCAGTCTGCAAACACTTCCTCTGCAGAGTCCCAAAACAGGCGTTTTCAGCCCATTACCGGCATATGGAAGAAACAGCAGTAAGCACAGGGAAATATCTGCTTCTAAATCCAAAACGCAGCTATCTAACAGAACGGTTGTCAATGTGTGCACTCAACTTCCAGAGTTAAACCCGTGTGTGGATTCAGCAGTCTGCAAACACTTTGTCTGCAGAGTCCCAAAGCAGGCGTTTTCAGCCCATTACCGGCATATGGAAGAAACAGCAGTCAGCACAGGGAAATATCTGCTTCTAAATCCAAAACGCAGCTATCTAACAGAACGGTTGTCAATGTGTGCACTCAACTTCCAGAGTTAAACCCGTGTGTGGATTCAGCAGTCTGCAAACACTTTCTCTGCAGAGTCCCAAAACAGGCGTTTTCAGCCCATTACCGGCATATGGAAGAAACAGCAGTAAGCACAGGGAAATACCTGCTTCTAAATCCAAAACGCAGCTATCTAACAGAACCGTTGTCAATGTGTGCACTCAACTTGCAGAGTTAAACCCGTGTGTGGATTCAGCAGTCTGCAAACACTTTCTCTGCAGAGTCCCAAAACAGGCGTTTTCAGCCCATTACCGGCATATGGAAGAAACAGCAGTAAGCACAGGGAAATATCTGCTTCTAAATCCAAAACGCAGCTATCTAACAGAACGGTTGTCAATGTGTGCACTCAACTTCCAGAGTTAAACCCGTGTGTGGATTCAGCAGTCTGCAAACACTTTGTCTGCAGAGTCCCAAAGCAGGCGTTTTCAGCCCATTACCGGCATATGGAAGAAACAGCAGTCAGCACAGGGAAATATCTGCTTCTAAATCCAAAACGCAGCTATCTAACAGAACGGTTGTCAATGTGTGCACTCAACTTCCAGAGTTAAACCCGTGTGTGGATTCAGCAGTCTGCAAACACTTTCTCTGCAGAGTCCCAAAACAGGCGTTTTCAGCCCATTACCGGCATATGGAAGAAACAGCAGTAAGCACAGGGAAATACCTGCTTCTAAATCCAAAACGCAGCTATCTAACAGAACCGTTGTCAATGTGTGCACTCAACTTGCAGAGTTAAACCCGTGTGTGGATTCAGCAGTCTGCAAACACTTTCTCTGCAGAGTCCCAAAACAGGCGTTTTCAGCCCATTACCGGCATATGGAAGAAACAGCAGTAAGCACAGGGAAATATCTGCTTCTAAATCCAAAACGCAGCTATCTAACAGAACGGTTTTCAATGTGTGCACTCAACTTCCAGAGTTAAACCCGTGTGTGGATTCAGCAGTCTGCAAACACTTTCTCTGCAGAATCCCAAAACAGGCGTTTTCAGCCCATTACCGGCATATGGAAGAAACAGCAGTAAGCACAGGGAAATATCTGCTTCTAAATCCAAAACGCAGCTATCTAACAGAACGGATGTCAATGTGTGCACTCAACTTCCAGAGTTAAACCCGTGTGTGGATTCAGCAGTCTGCAAACACTTTCTCTGCAGAGTCCCAAAACAGGCGTTTTCAGCCCATTACCGTCATATGGAAGAAACAGCAGTAAGCACAGGGAAATATCTGCTTCTAAATCCAAAACGCAGCTATCTAACAGAACGGTTGTCAATGTGTGCACTAACTTCCAGAGTTAAACCCGTGTGGGGATTCAGCAGTCTGCAAACATCTTCTCTGCAGAGTCCCAAACCAGGCGTTTTCAGCCCATTACCGGCATATGGAAGAAACAGCAGTAAGCCCAGGGAAATATCTGCTTCTAAATCCAAAACGCAGCTATCTAACAGAACGGTTGTCAATGTGTGCACTCAACTTCCAGAGTTAAACCCGTGTGTGGATTCAGCAGTCTGCAAACACTTTCTCTGCAGAGTCCCAAAACAGGCGTTTTCAGCCCATTACCGGCATATGGAAGAAACAGCAGTAAGCCCAGGGAAATATCTGCTTCTAAATCCAAAACGCAGCTATCTAACAGAACGGTTGTCAATGTGTGCACTCAACTTCCAGAGTTAAACCCGTGTGTGGATTCAGCAGTCTGCAAACATCTTCTCTGCAGAGTCCCAAACCAGGCGTTTTCAGCCCATTACCGGCATATGGAAGAAACCGCAGTAAGCCCAGGGAAATATCTGCTTCTAAATCCAAAATGCAGCTATCTAACAGAACGGTTGTCAATGTGTGCACTCAACTTCCAGAGTTAAACCCGTGTGTGGATTCAGCAGTCTGCAAACATCTTCTCTGCAGAGTCCCAAACCAGGCGTTTTCAGCCCTTTACCGGCATATGGAAGAAACAGCAGTAAGCCCAGGGAAATATCTGCTTCTAAATCCAAAACGCAGCTATCTAACAGAACGGTTGTCAATGTGTGCACTCAACTTCCAGAGTTAAACCCGTGTGTGGATTCAGCAGTCTGCAAACACTTTCTCTGCAGAGTCCCAAAACAGGCGTTTTCAGCCCATTACCGGCATATGGAAGAAACAGCAGTAAGCACAGGGAAATATCTGCTTCTAAATCCAAAACGCAGCTATCTAACAGAACGGTTGTCAATGTGTGCACTCAACTTCCAGAGTTAAACCCGTGTGTGGATTCAGCAGTCTGCAAACATCTTCTCTGCAGAGTCCCAAACCAGGCGTTTTCAGCCCATTACCGGCATATGGAAGAAACAGCAGTAAGCCCAGGGAAATATCTGCTTCTAAATCCAAAACGCAGCTATCTAACAGAACGGTTGTCAATGTGTGCACTCAACTTCCAGAGTTAAACCCGTGTGTGGATTCAGCAGTCTGCAAACACTTTCTCTGCAGAGTCCCAAAACAGGCGTTTTCAGCCCATTACCGGCATATGGAAGAAACAGCAGTAAGCACAGGGAAATATCTGCTTCTAAATCCAAAACGCAGCTATCTAACAGAACGGTTGTCAATGTGTGCACTCAACTTCCAGAGTTAAACCCGTGTGTGGATTCAGCAGTCTGCAAACACTTTCTCTGCAGAGTCCCAAAACAGGCGTTTTCAGCCCATTACCGGCATATGGAAGAAACAGCAGTAAGCACAGGGAAATATCTGCTTCTAAATCCAAAACGCAGCTATCTAACAGAACGGTTGTCAATGTGTGCACTCAACTTCCAGAGTTAAACCCGTGTGTGGATTCAGCAGTCTGCAAACATCTTCTCTGCAGAGTCCCAAACAAGGCGTTTTCAGCCCATTACCGGCATATGGAAGAAACAGCAGTAAGCACAGGGAAATATCTGCTTCTAAATCCAAAACGCAGCTATCTAACAGAACGGTTGTCAATGTGTGCACTCAACTTCCAGAGTTAAACCCGTGTGTGGATTCAGCAGTCTGCAAACACTTTCTCTGCAGAGTCCCAAAACAGGCGTTTTCAGCCCATTACCGGCATATGGAAGAAACAGCAGTAAGCCCAGGGAAATATCTGCTTCTAAATCCAAAACGCAGCTATCTAACAGAACGGTTGTCAATGTGTGCACTCAACTTCCAGAGTTAAACCCGTGTGTGGATTCAGCAGTCTGCAAACACTTTCTCTGCAGAGTCCCAAAACAGGCGTTTTCAGCCCATTACCGGCATATGGAAGAAACAGCAGTAAGCACAGGGAAATATCTGCTTCTAAATCCAAAACGCAGCTATCTAACAGAACGGTTGTCAATGTGTGCACTCAACTTCCAGAGTTAAACCCGTGTGTGGATTCAGCAGTCTGCAAACACTTTCTCTGCAGAGTCCCAAAACAGGCGTTTTTAGCCCATTACCGGCATATGGAAGAAACTGCAGTAAGCACAGGGAAATATCTGCTTCTAAATCCAAAACGCAGCTATCTAACAGAACGGTTGTCAATGTGTGCACTCAACTTCCAGAGTTAAACCCGTGTGTGGATTCAGCAGTCTGCAAACATCTTCTCTGCAGAGTCCCAAACCAGGCGTTTTCAGCCCTTTACCGGCATATGGAAGAAACAGCAGTAAGCCCAGGGAAATATCTGCTTCTAAATCCAAAACGCAGCTATCTAACAGAACGGTTGTCAATGTGTGCACTCAACTTCCAGAGTTAAACCCGTGTGTGGATTCAGCAGTCTGCAAACACTTTCTCTGCAGAGTCCCAAACCAGGCGTTTTCAGCCCATTACCGGCATATGGAAAAAACAGCAGTAAGCACAGGGAAATATCTGCTTCTAAATCCAAAACGCAGCTATCTAACAGAACGGTTGTCAATGTGTGCACTCAACTTCCAGAGTTAAACCCGTGTGTGGATTCAGCAGTCTGCAAACACTTTCTCTGCAGAGTCCCAAAACAGGCGTTTTCAGCCCATTACCGGCATATGGAAGAAACAGCAGTAAGCACAGGGAAATATCTGCTTCTAAATCCAAAACGCAGCTATCTAACAGAACGGTTGTCAATGTGTGCACTCAACTTCCAGAGTTAAACCCGTGTGTGGATTCAGCAGTCTGCAAACACTTTCTCTGCAGAGTCCCAAAACAGGCGTTTTCAGCCCATTACCGGCATATGGAAGAAACAGCAGTAAGCACAGGGAAATATCTGCTTCTAAATCCAAAACGCAGCTATCTGACAGAACGGTTGTCAATGTGTGCACTCAACTTCCAGAGTTAAACCCGTGTGTGGATTCAGCAGTCTGCAAACACTTTCTCTTCAGAGTCCCAAAGCAGGCGTTTTCAGCCCATTACCGGCATACGGAAGAAACAGCAGTAAGCACAGGGAAATATCTGCTTCTAAATCCAAAACGCAGCTATCTAACAGAACGGTTGTCAATGTGTGCACTCAACTTCCAGAGTTAAACCCGTGTGTGGATTCAGCAGTCTGCAAACACTTTCTCTGCAGAGTCCCAAAACAGGCGTTTTCAGCCCATTACCGGCATATGGAAGAAACAGCAGTAAGCCCCGGGAAATATCTGCTTCTAAATCCAAAACGCAGCTATCTAACAGAACGGTTGTCAATGTGTGCACTCAACTTCCAGAGTTAAACCCGTGTGTGGATTCAGCAGTCTGCAAACACTTTCTCTGCAGAGTCCCAAAACAGGCGTTTTCAGCCCATTACCGGCATATGGAAGAAACAGCAGTAAGCAAAGGGAAATATCTGCTTCTAAATCCAAAACGCAGCTATCTAACAGAACGGTTGTCAATGTGTGCACTCAACTTCCAGAGTTAAACCCGTGTGTGGATTCAGCAGTCTGCAAACATCTTCTCTGCAGGGTCCCAAACCAGGCGTTTTCAGCCCATTACCGGCATATGGAGGAAACAGCAGTAAGCCCAGGGAAATATCTGCTTCTAAATCCAAAACGCAGCTATCTAACAGAACGGTTGTCAATGTGTGCACTCAACTTCCAGAGTTAAACCCGTGTGTGGATTCAGCAGTCTGCAAACACTTTCTCTGCAGAGTCCCAAACCAGGCGTTTTCAGCCCATTACCGGCATATGGAAGAAACAGCAGTAAGCACAGGGAAATATCTGCTTCTAAATCCAAAACGCAGCTATCTAACAGAACGGTTGTCAATGTGTGCACTCAACTTCCAGAGTTAAACCCGTGTGTGGATTCAGCAGTCTGCAAACATCTTCTCTGCAGAGTCCCAAACCAGGCGTTTTCAGCCCATTACCGGCATATGGAAGAAACAGCAGTAAGCCCAGGGAAATATCTGCTTCTAAATCCAAAACGCAGCTATCTAACAGAACGGTTGTCAATGTGTGCACTCAACTTCCAGAGTTAAACCCGTGTGTGGATTCAGCAGTCTGCAAACACTTTCTCTTCAGAGTCCCAAAGCAGGCGTTTTCAGCCCATTACCGGCATATGGAAGAAACAGCAATAAGCCCAGGGAAATATCTGCTTCTAAATCCAAAACGCAGCTATCTAACAGAACGGTTGTCAATGTGTGCACTCAACTTCCAGAGTTAAACCCGTGTGTGGATTCAGCAGTCTGCAAACACTTTCTCTGCAGAGTCCCAAAACAGGCGTTTTCAGCCCATTACCGGCATATGGAAGAAACAGCAGTAAGCAAAGGGAAATATCTGCTTCTAAATCCAAAACGCAGCTATCTAACAGAACGGTTGTCAATGTGTGCACTCAACTTCCAGAGTTAAACCCGTGTGTGGATTCAGCAGTCTGCAAACATCTTCTCTGCAGGGTCCCAAACCAGGCGTTTTCAGCCCATTACCGGCATATGGAGGAAACAGCAGTAAGCCCAGGGAAATATCTGCTTCTAAATCCAAAACGCAGCTATCTAACAGAACGGTTGTCAATGTGTGCACTCAACTTCCAGAGTTAAACCCGTGTGTGGATTCAGCAGTCTGCAAACACTTTCTCTGCAGAGTCCCAAAACAGGCGTTTTCAGCCCATTACCGGCATATGGAAGAAACAGCAGTAAGCACAGGGAAATATCTGCTTCTAAATCCAAAACGCAGCTATCTAACAGAACGGTTGTCAATGTGTGCACTCAACTTCCAGAGTTAAACCCGTGTGTGGATTCAGCAGTCTGCAAACACTTTCTCTGCAGAGTCCCAAAACAGGCGTTTTCAGCCCATTACCGGCATATGTAAGAAACAGCAGTAAGCACAGGGAAATATCTGCTTCTAAATCCAAAACGCAGCTATCTAACAGAACGGTTGTCAATGTGTGCACTCAACTTCCAGAGTTAAACCCGTGTGTGGATTCAGCAGTCTGCAAACACTTTCTCTGCAGAGTCCCAAAACAGGCGTTTTCAGCCCATTACCGGCATATGGAAGAAACAGCCATAAGCACAGGGAAATATCTGCTTCTAAATCCAAAACGCAGCTATCTAACAGAACGGTTGTCAATGTGTGCACTCAACTTCCAGAGTTAAACCCGTGTGTGGATTCAGCAGTCTGCAAACATCTTCTCTGCAGAGTCCCAAACCAGGGGTTTTCAGCCCATTACCGGCATATGGAAGAAACAGCAGTAAGCACAGGGAAATATCTGCTTCTAAATCCAAAACGCAGCTATCTAACAGAACGGTTGTCAATGTGTGCACTCAACTTCCAGAGTTAAACGCGTGTGTGGATTCAGCAGTCTGCAAACATCTTCTCTGCAGAGTCCCAAAACAGGCGTTTTCAGCCCATTACCGGCATATGGAAGAAACAGCAGTAAGCCCAGGGAAATATCTGCTTCTAAATCCAAAACGCAGCTATCTAACAGAACGGTTGTCAATGTGTGCACTCAACTTCCAGAGTTAAACCCGTGTGTGGATTCAGCAGTCTGCAAACACTTTCTCTGCAGAGTCCCAAACCAGGCGTTTTCAGCCCATTACCGGCATATGGAAGAAACAGCAGTAAGCACAGGGAAATATCTGCTTCTAAATCCAAAACGCAGCTATCTAACAGAACGGTTGTCAATGTGTGCACTCAACTTCCAGAGTTAAACCCGTGT
>NW_026988788.1:0-36270 GCF_030222135.1 Aotus nancymaae
TTTTCAGCCCATTACCGGCATATGGAAGAAACAGCAGTAAGCACAGGGAAATATCTGCTTCTAAATCCAAAACGCAGCTATCTAACAGAACGGTTGTCAATGTGTGCACTCAACTTCCAGAGTTAAACCCGTGTGTGGATTCAGCAGTCTGCAAACACTTTCTCTGCAGAGTCCCAAAACAGGCGTTTTCAGCCCATTACCGGCATATGGAAGAAACAGCAGTAAGCACAGGGAAATATCTGCTTCTAAATCCAAAACGCAGCTATCTAACAGAACGGTTGTCAATGTGTGCACTCAACTTCCAGAGTTAAACCCGTGTGTGGATTCAGCAGTCTGCAAACACTTTCTCTGCAGAGTCCCAAAACAGGCGTTTTCAGCCCATTACCGGCATATGGAAGAAACAGCAGTAAGCACAGGGAAATATCTGCTTCTAAATCCAAAACGCAGCTACCTAACAGAACGGTTGTCAATGTGTGCACTCAACTTCCAGAGTTAAACCCGTGTGTGGATTCAGCAGTCTGCAAACATCTTCTCTGCAGAGTCCCAAAACAGGCGTTTTCAGCCATTACCGGCATATGGAAGAAACAGCAGTAAGCACAGGGAAATATCTGCTTCTAAATCCAAAACGCAGCTATCTAACAGAACGGTTGTCAATGTGTGCACTCAACTTCCAGAGTTAAACCCGTGTGTGGATTCAGCAGTCTGCAAACACTTTCTCTGCAGAGTCCCAAAACAGGCGTTTTCAGCCCATGACCGGCATATGGAAGAAACAGCAGTAAGCACAGGGAAATATCTGCTTCTAAATCCAAAACGCAGCTATCTAACAGAACGGTTGTCAATGTGTGCACTCAACTTCCAGAGTTAAACCCGTGTGTGGATTCAGCAGTCTGCAAACATCTTCTCTGCAGAGTCCCAAAACAGGCGTTTTCAGCCCATTACCGGCATATGGAAGAAACAGCAGTAAGCACAGGGAAATATCTGCTTCTAAATCCAAAACGCAGCTATCTAACAGAACGGTTGTCAATGTGTGCACTCAACTTCCAGAGTTAAACCCGTGTGTGGATTCAGCAGTCTGCAAACACTTTCTCTGCAGAGTCCCAAAACAGGCGTTTTCAGCCCATTACCGGCATATGGAAGAAACAGCAGTAAGCACAGGGAAATATCTGCTTCTAAATCCAAAACGCAGCTATCTAACAGAACGGTTGTCAATGTGTGCACTCAGCTTCCAGAGTTAAACCCGTGTGTGGATTCAGCAGTCTGCAAACACTTTCTCTGCAGAGTCCCAAAACAGGCGTTTTCAGCCAATTACCGGGATATGGAAGAAACAGCAGTAAGCACAGGGAAATATCTGCTTCTAAATCCAAAACGCAGCTATCTAACAGAACGGTTGTCAATGTGTGCACTCAACTTCCAGAGTTAAACCCGTGTGTGGATTCAGCAGTCTGCAAACACTTTCTCTGCAGAGTCCCAAAACAGGCGTTTTCAGCCCATTACCGGCATATGGAAGAAACAGCAGTAAGCACAGGGAAATATCTGCTTCTAAATCCAAAACGCAGCTATCTAACAGAACGGTTGTCAATGTGTGCACTCAACTTCCAGAGTTAAACCCGTGTGTGGATTCAGCAGTCTGCAAACATCTTCTCTGCAGAGTCCCAAAACAGGCGTTTTCAGCCCATTACCGGCATATGGAAGAAACAGCAGTAAGCACAGGGAAATATCTGCTTCTAAATCCAAAACGCAGCTATCTAACAGAACGGTTGTCAATGTGTGCACTCAACTTCCAGAGTTAAACCCGTGTGTGGATTCAGCAGTCTGCAAACATCTTCTCTGCAGAGTCCCAAAACAGGCGTTTTCAGCCATTACCGGCATATGGAAGAAACAGCAGTAAGCACAGGGAAATATCTGCTTCTAAATCCAAAACGCAGCTATCTAACAGAACGGTTGTCAATGTGTGCACTCAACTTCCAGAGTTAAACCCGTGTGTGGATTCAGCAGTCTGCAAACACTTTCTCTGCAGAGTCCCAAAACAGGCGTTTTCAGCCCATTACCAGCATATGGAAGAAACAGCAGTAAGCACAGGGAAATATCTGCTTCTAAATCAAAAAGGCAGCTATCTAACAGAACGGTTGTCAATGTGTGCACTCAACTTCCAGAGTTAAACCCGTGTGTGGATTCAGCAGTCTGCAAACACTTTCTCTGCAGAGTCCCAAAACAGGCGTTTTCAGCCCATTACCGGCATATGGAAGAAACAGCAGTAAGCACAGGGAAATATCTGCTTCTAAATCCAAAACGCAGCTATCTAACAGAACGGTTGTCTATGTGTTCACTCAACCTCCAGAGTTAAACCCGTGTGTGGATTCAGCAGTCTGCAAACACTTTCTCTGCAGAGTCCCAAAACAGGCGTTTTCAGCCCATTACCGGCATATGGAAGAAACAGCAGTAAGCACAGGGAAATATCTGCTTCTAAATCCAAAACGCAGCATTCTAACAGAACGGTTGTCAATGTGTGCACTCAACTTCCAGAGTTAAACCCGTGTGTGGATTCAGCAGTCTGCAAACATCTTCTCTGCAGAGTCCCAAAACAGGCGTTTTCAGCCCATTACCGGCATATGGAAGAAACAGCAGTAAGCACAGGGAAATATCTGCTTCTAAATCCAAAACGCAGCTATCTAACAGAACGGTTGTCAATGTGTGCACTCAACTTCCAGAGTTAAACCCGTGTGTGGATTCAGCAGTCTGCAAACACTTTCTCTGCAGAGTCCCAAAACAGGCGTTTTCAGCCCATTACCGGCATATGGAAGAAACAGCAGTAAGCACAGGGAAATATCTGCTTCTAAATCCAAAACGCAGCTATCTAACAGAACGGTTGTCAATGTGTGCACTCAACTTCCAGAGTTAAACCCGTGTGTGGATTCAGCAGTCTGCAAACACTTTCTCTGCAGAGTCCCAAAACAGGCGTTTTCAGCCCATTACCGGCATATGGAAGAAACAGCAGTAAGCACAGGGAAATATCTGCTACTAAATCCAAAACGCAGCTATCTAACAGAACGGTTGTCAATGTGTGCACTCAACTTCCAGAGTTAAACCCGTGTGTGGATTCAGCAGTCTGCAAACACTTTCTCTGCAGAGTCCCAAAACAGGCGTTTTCAGCCCATTACCGGCATATGGAAGAAACAGCAGTAAGCACAGGGAAATATTTGCTTCTAAATCCAAAACGCTGCTATCTAACAGAACGGTTGTCAATGTGTGCACTCAACTTCCAGAGTTAAACCCGTGTGTGGATTTAGCAGTCTGCAAACATCTTCTCTGCAGAGTCCCAAAACAGGCGTTTTCAGCCCATTACCGGCATATGGAAGAAACAGCAGTAAGCACAGGGAAATATCTGCTTCTAAATCCAAAACGCAGCTATCTAACAGAACGGTTGTCAATGTGTGCACTCAACTTCCAGAGTTAAACCCGTGTGTGGATTTAGCAGTCTGCAAACATCTTCTCTGCAGAGTCCCAAAACAGGCGTTTTCAGCCCATTACCGGCATATGGAAGAAACAGCAGTAAGCACAGGGAAATATCTGCTTCTAAATCCAAAACGCAGCTATCTAACAGAACGGTTGTCAATGTGTGCACTCAACTTCCAGAGTTAAACCCGTGTGTGGATTCAGCAGTCTGCAAACATCTTCTCTGCAGAGTCCCAAAACAGGCGTTTTCAGCCCATTACCGGCATATGGAAGAAACAGCAGTAAGCACAGGGAAATATCTGCTTCTAAATCCAAAACGCAGCTATCTAACAGAACGGTTGTCAATGTGTGCACTCAACTTCCAGAGTTAAACCCGTGTGTGGATTCAGCAGTCTGCAAACACTTTCTCTGCAGAGTCCCAAAAGAGGCGTTTTCAGCCCATTACCGGCATATGGAAGAAACAGCAGTAAGCACAGGGAAATATCTGCTTCTAAATCCAAAACGCAGCTATCTAACAGAACGGTTGTCAATGTGTGCACTCAACTTCCAGAGTTAAACCCGTGTGTGGATTCAGCAGTCTGCAAACACTTTCTCTGCAGAGTCCCAAAACAGGCGTTTTCAGCCCATTACCGGCATATGGAAGAAACAGCAGTAAGCACAGGGAAATATCTGCTTCTAAATCCAAAACGCAGCTATCTAACAGAACGGTTGTCAATGTGTGCACTCAACTTCCAGAGTTAAACCCGTGTGTGGATTCAGCAGTCTGCAAACACTTTCTCTGCAGAGTCCCAAAACAGGCGTTTTCAGCCCATTACCGGCATATGGAAGAAACAGCAGTAAGCACAGGGAAATATCTGCTTCTAAATCCAAAACGCAGCTATCTAACAGAACGGTTGTCAATGTGTGCACTCAACTTCCAGAGTTAAACCCGTGTGTGGATTCAGCAGTCTGCAAACACTTTCTCTGCAGAGTCCCAAAACAGGCGTTTTCAGCCAATTACCGGGATATGGAAGAAACAGCAGTAAGCACAGGGAAATATCTGCTTCTAAATCCAAAACGCAGCTATCTAACAGAACGGTTGTCAATGTGTGCACTCAACTTCCAGAGTTAAACCCGTGTGTGGATTCAGCAGTCTGCAAACACTTTCTCTGCAGAGTCCCAAAACAGGCGTTTTCAGCCCATTACCGGCATATGGAAGAAACAGCAGTAAGCACAGGGAAATATCTGCTTCTAAATCCAAAACGCAGCTATCTAACAGAACGGTTGTCAATGTGTGCACTCAACTTCCAGAGTTAAACCCGTGTGTGGATTCAGCAGTCTGCAAACATCTTCTCTGCAGAGTCCCAAAACAGGCGTTTTCAGCCCATTACCGGCATATGGAAGAAACAGCACTAAGCACAGGGAAATATCTGCTTCTAAATCCAAAACGCAGCTATCTAACAGAACGGTTGTCAATGTGTGCACTCAACTTCCAGAGTTAAACCCGTGTGTGGATTCAGCAGTCTGCAAACATCTTCTCTGCAGAGTCCCAAAACAGGCGTTTTCAGCCATTACCGGCATATGGAAGAAACAGCAGTAAGCACAGGGAAATATCTGCTTCTAAATCCAAAACGCAGCTATCTAACAGAACGGTTGTCAATGTGTGCACTCAACTTCCAGAGTTAAACCCGTGTGTGGATTCAGCAGTCTGCAAACACTTTCTCTGCAGAGTCCCAAAACAGGCGTTTTCAGCCCATTACCAGCATATGGAAGAAACAGCAGTAAGCACAGGGAAATATCTGCTTCTAAATCAAAAAGGCAGCTATCTAACAGAACGGTTGTCAATGTGTGCACTCAACTTCCAGAGTTAAACCCGTGTGTGGATTCAGCAGTCTGCAAACACTTTCTCTGCAGAGTCCCAAAACAGGCGTTTTCAGCCCATTACCGGCATATGGAAGAAACAGCAGTAAGCACAGGGAAATATCTGCTTCTAAATCCAAAACGCAGCTATCTAACAGAACGGTTGTCTATGTGTTCACTCAACCTCCAGAGTTAAACCCGTGTGTGGATTCAGCAGTCTGCAAACACTTTCTCTGCAGAGTCCCAAAACAGGCGTTTTCAGCCCATTACCGGCATATGGAAGAAACAGCAGTAAGCACAGGGAAATATCTGCTTCTAAATCCAAAACGCAGCTATCTAACAGAACGGTTGTCAATGTGTGCACTCAACTTCCAGAGTTAAACCCGTGTGTGGATTCAGCAGTCTGCAAACATCTTCTCTGCAGAGTCCCAAAACAGGCGTTTTCAGCCCATTACCGGCATATGGAAGAAACAGCAGTAAGCACAGGGAAATATCTGCTTCTAAATCCAAAACGCAGCTATCTAACAGAACGGTTGTCAATGTGTGCACTCAACTTCCAGAGTTAAACCCTTGTGTGGATTCAGCAGTCTGCAAACACTTTCTCTGCAGAGTCCCAAAACAGGCGTTTTCAGCCCATTACCGGCATATGGAAGAAACAGCAGTAAGCACAGGGAAATATCTGCTACTAAATCCAAAACGCAGCTATCTAACAGAACGGTTGTCAATGTGTGCACTCAACTTCCAGAGTTAAACCCGTGTGTGGATTCAGCAGTCTGCAAACACTTTCTCTGCAGAGTCCCAAAACAGGCGTTTTCAGCCCATTACCGGCATATGGAAGAAACAGCAGTAAGCACAGGGAAATATTTGCTTCTAAATCCAAAACGCTGCTATCTAACAGAACGGTTGTCAATGTGTGCACTCAACTTCCAGAGTTAAACCCGTGTGTGGATTTAGCAGTCTGCAAACATCTTCTCTGCAGAGTCCCAAAACAGGCGTTTTCAGCCCATTACCGGCATATGGAAGAAACAGCAGTAAGCACAGGGAAATATCTGCTTCTAAATCCAAAACGCAGCTATCTAACAGAACGGTTGTCAATGTGTGCACTCAACTTCCAGAGTTAAACCCGTGTGTGGATTCAGCAGTCTGCAAACATCTTCTCTGCAGAGTCCCAAAACAGGCGTTTTCAGCCCATTACCGGCATATGGAAGAAACAGCAGTAAGCACAGGGAAATATCTGCTTCTAAATCCAAAACGCAGCTATCTAACAGAACGGTTGTCAATGTGTGCACTCAACTTCCAGAGTTAAACCCGTGTGTGGATTCAGCAGTCTGCAAACATCTTCTCTGCAGAGTCCCAAAACAGGCGTTTTCAGCCCATTACCGGCATATGGAAGAAACAGCAGTAAGCACAGGGAAATATCTGCTTCTAAATCCAAAACGCAGCTATCTAACAGAACGGTTGTCAATGTGTGCACTCAACTTCCAGAGTTAAACCCGTGTGTGGATTCAGCAGTCTGCAAACACTTTCTCTGCAGAGTCCCAAAACAGGCGTTTTCAGCCCATTACCGGCATATGGAAGAAACAGCAGTAAGCACAGGGAAATATCTGCTTCTAAATCCAAAACGCAGCTATCTAACAGAACGGTTGTCAATGTGTGCACTCAACTTCCAGAGTTAAACCCGTGTGTGGATTCAGCAGTCTGCAAACACTTTCTCTGCAGAGTCCCAAAACAGGCGTTTTCAGCCCATTACCGGCATATGGAAGAAACAGCAGTAAGCACAGGGAAATATCTGCTTCTAAATCCAAAACGCAGCTATCTAACAGAACGGTTGTCAATGTGTGCACTCAACTTCCAGAGTTAAACCCGTGTGTGGATTCAGCAGTCTGCAAACACTTTCTCTGCAGAGTCCCAAAACAGGCGTTTTCAGCCCATTACCGGCATATGGAAGAAACAGCAGTAAGCACAGGGAAATATTTGCTTCTAAATCCAAAACGCTGCTATCTAACAGAACGGTTGTCAATGTGTGCACTCAACTTCCAGAGTTAAACCCGTGTGGGGATTTAGCAGTCTGCAAACATCTTCTCTGCAGAGTCCCAAAACAGGCGTTTTCAGCCCATTACCGGCATATGGAAGAAACAGCAGTAAGCACAGGGAAATATCTGCTTCTAAATCCAAAACGCAGCTATCTAACAGAACGGTTGTCAATGTGTGCACTCAACTTCCAGAGTTAAACCCGTGTGTGGATTCAGCAGTCTGCAAACATCTTCTCTGCAGAGTCCCAAAACAGGCGTTTTCAGCCCATTACCGGCATATGGAAGAAACAGCAGTAAGCACAGGGAAATATCTGCTTCTAAATCCAAAACGCAGCTATCTAACAGAACGGTTGTCAATGTGTGCACTCAACTTCCAGAGTTAAACCCGTGTGTGGATTCAGCAGTCTGCAAACACTTTCTCTGCAGAGTCCCAAAACAGGCGTTTTCAGCCCATTACCGGCATATGGAAGAAACAGCAGTAAGCACAGGGAAATATCTGCTTCTAAATCCAAAACGCAGCTATCTAACAGAACGGTTGTCAATGTGTGCACTCAACTTCCAGAGTTAAACCCGTGTGTGGATTCAGCAGTCTGCAAACACTTTCTCTGCAGAGTCCCAAAAGAGGCGTTTTCAGCCCATTACCGGCATATGGAAGAAACAGCAGTAAGCACAGGGAAATATCTGCTTCTAAATCCAAAACGCAGCTATCTAACAGAACGGTTGTCAATGTGTGCACTCAACTTCCAGAGTTAAACCCGTGTGTATTCAGCAGTCTGCAAACACTTTCTCTGCAGAGTCCCAAAACAGGCGTTTTCAGCCCATTACCGGCATATGGAAGAAACAGCAGTAAGCACAGGGAAATATCTGCTTCTAAATCCAAAACGCAGCTATCTAACAGAACGGTTGTCAATGTGTGCACTCAACTTCCAGAGTTAAACCCGTGTGTGGATTCAGCAGTCTGCAAACACTTTCTCTGCAGAGTCCCAAAACAGGCGTTTTCAGCCCATTACCGGCATATGGAAGAAACAGCAGTAAGCACAGGGAAATATCTGCTTCTAAATCCAAAACGCAGCTATCTAACAGAACGGTTGTCAATGTGTGCACTCAACTTCCAGAGTTAAACCCGTGTGTGGATTCAGCAGTCTGCAAACACTTTCTCTGCAGAGTCCCAAAACAGGCGTTTTCAGCCCATTACCGGCATATGGAAGAAACAGCAGTAAGCACAGGGAAATATCTGCTTCTAAATCCAAAACGCAGCTATCTAACAGAACGGTTGTCAATGTGTGCACTCAACTTCCAGAGTTAAACCCGTGTGTGGATTCAGCAGTCTGCAAACACTTTCTCTGCAGAGTCCCATAACAGGCGTTTTCAGCCCTTTACCGGCATATGGAAGAAACAGCGGTAAGCCCAGGGAAATATCTGCTTCTAAATCCAAAACGCAGCTATCTAACAGAACGGTTGTCAATGTGTGCACTCAACTTCCAGAGTTAAACCCGTGTGTGGATTCAGCAGTCTGCAAACATCTTCTCTGCAGAGTCCCAAAACAGGCGTTTTCAGCCCATTACCGGCATATGGAAGAAACAGCAGTAAGCACAGGGAAATATCTGCTTCTAAATCCAAAACGCAGCTATCTAACAGAACGGTTGTCAATGTGTGCACTCAACTTCCAGAGTTAAACCCGTGTGTGGATTCAGCAGTCTGCAAACACTTTCTCTGCAGAGTCCCAAAACAGGCGTTTTCAGCCCATTACCGGCATATGGAAGAAACAGCAGTAAGCACAGGGAAATATCTGCTTCTAAATCCAAAACGCAGCTATCTAACAGAACGGTTGTCAATGTGTGCACTCAACTTCCAGAGTTAAACCCGTGTGTGGATTCAGCAGTCTGCAAACATCTTCTCTGCAGAGTCCCAAAACAGGCGTTTTCAGCCCATTACCGGCATATGGAAGAAACAGCAGTAAGCACAGGGAAATATCTGCTTCTAAATCCAAAACGCAGCTATCTAACAGAACGGTTGTCATTGTGTGCACTCAACTTCCAGAGTTAAACCCGTGTGTGGATTCAGCAGTCTGCAAACACTTTCTCTGCAGAGTCCCAAAAGAGGTTTTTTCAGCCCATTACCGGCATAAGGAAGAAACAGCAGTAAGCACAGGGAAATATCTGCTTCTAAATCCAAAACGCAGCTATCTAACAGAACGGTTGTCAATGTGTGCACTCAACTTCCAGAGTTAAACCCGTGTGTGGATTCAGCAGTCTGCAAACACTTTCAATGCAGAGTCCCAAAACAGGCGTTTTCAGCCCATTACCGGCATATGGAAGAAACAGCAGTAAGCACAGGGAAATATCTGCTTCTAAATCCAAAACGCAGCTATCTAACAGAACGGTTGTCTATGTGTTCACTCAACCTCCAGAGTTAAACCCGTGTGTGGATTCAGCAGTCTGCAAACACTTTCTCTGCAGAGTCCCAAAACAGGCGTTTTCAGCCCATTACCGGCATATGGAAGAAACAGCAGTAAGCACAGGGAAATATCTGCTTCTAAATCCAAAACGCAGCTATCTAACAGAACGGTTGTCAATGTGTGCACTCAACTTCCAGAGTTAAACCCGTGTGTGGATTCAGCAGTCTGCAAACATCTTCTCTGCAGAGTCCCAAAACAGGCGTTTTCAGCCCATTACCGGCATATGGAAGAAACAGCAGTAAGCACAGGGAAATATCTGCTTCTAAATCCAAAACGCAGCTATCTAACAGAACGGTTGTCAATGTGTGCACTCAACTTCCAGAGTTAAACCCTTGTGTGGATTCAGCAGTCTGCAAACACTTTCTCTGCAGAGTCCCAAAACAGGCGTTTTCAGCCCATTACCGGCATATGGAAGAAACAGCAGTAAGCACAGGGAAATATCTGCTACTAAATCCAAAACGCAGCTATCTAACAGAACGGTTGTCAATGTGTGCACTCAACTTCCAGAGTTAAACCCGTGTGTGGATTCAGCAGTCTGCAAACACTTTCTCTGCAGAGTCCCAAAACAGGCGTTTTCAGCCCATTACCGGCATATGGAAGAAACAGCAGTAAGCACAGGGAAATATTTGCTTCTAAATCCAAAACGCTGCTATCTAACAGAACGGTTGTCAATGTGTGCACTCAACTTCCAGAGTTAAACCCGTGTGTGGATTTAGCAGTCTGCAAACATCTTCTCTGCAGAGTCCCAAAACAGGCGTTTTCAGCCCATTACCGGCATATGGAAGAAACAGCAGTAAGCACAGGGAAATATCTGCTTCTAAATCCAAAACGCAGCTATCTAACAGAACGGTTGTCAATGTGTGCACTCAACTTCCAGAGTTAAACCCGTGTGTGGATTCAGCAGTCTGCAAACATCTTCTCTGCAGAGTCCCAAAACAGGCGTTTTCAGCCCATTACCGGCATATGGAAGAAACAGCAGTAAGCACAGGGAAATATCTGCTTCTAAATCCAAAACGCAGCTATCTAACAGAACGGTTGTCAATGTGTGCACTCAACTTCCAGAGTTAAACCCGTGTGTGGATTCAGCAGTCTGCAAACATCTTCTCTGCAGAGTCCCAAAACAGGCGTTTTCAGCCCATTACCGGCATATGGAAGAAACAGCAGTAAGCACAGGGAAATATCTGCTTCTAAATCCAAAACGCAGCTATCTAACAGAACGGTTGTCAATGTGTGCACTCAACTTCCAGAGTTAAACCCGTGTGTGGATTCAGCAGTCTGCAAACACTTTCTCTGCAGAGTCCCAAAACAGGCGTTTTCAGCCCATTACCGGCATATGGAAGAAACAGCAGTAAGCACAGGGAAATATCTGCTTCTAAATCCAAAACGCAGCTATCTAACAGAACGGTTGTCAATGTGTGCACTCAACTTCCAGAGTTAAACCCGTGTGTGGATTCAGCAGTCTGCAAACACTTTCTCTGCAGAGTCCCAAAACAGGCGTTTTCAGCCCATTACCGGCATATGGAAGAAACAGCAGTAAGCACAGGGAAATATCTGCTTCTAAATCCAAAACGCAGCTATCTAACAGAACGGTTGTCAATGTGTGCACTCAACTTCCAGAGTTAAACCCGTGTGTGGATTCAGCAGTCTGCAAACACTTTCTCTGCAGAGTCCCAAAACAGGCGTTTTCAGCCCATTACCGGCATATGGAAGAAACAGCAGTAAGCACAGGGAAATATTTGCTTCTAAATCCAAAACGCTGCTATCTAACAGAACGGTTGTCAATGTGTGCACTCAACTTCCAGAGTTAAACCCGTGTGGGGATTTAGCAGTCTGCAAACATCTTCTCTGCAGAGTCCCAAAACAGGCGTTTTCAGCCCATTACCGGCATATGGAAGAAACAGCAGTAAGCACAGGGAAATATCTGCTTCTAAATCCAAAACGCAGCTATCTAACAGAACGGTTGTCAATGTGTGCACTCAACTTCCAGAGTTAAACCCGTGTGTGGATTCAGCAGTCTGCAAACATCTTCTCTGCAGAGTCCCAAAACAGGCGTTTTCAGCCCATTACCGGCATATGGAAGAAACAGCAGTAAGCACAGGGAAATATCTGCTTCTAAATCCAAAACGCAGCTATCTAACAGAACGGTTGTCAATGTGTGCACTCAACTTCCAGAGTTAAACCCGTGTGTGGATTCAGCAGTCTGCAAACACTTTCTCTGCAGAGTCCCAAAACAGGCGTTTTCAGCCCATTACCGGCATATGGAAGAAACAGCAGTAAGCACAGGGAAATATCTGCTTCTAAATCCAAAACGCAGCTATCTAACAGAACGGTTGTCAATGTGTGCACTCAACTTCCAGAGTTAAACCCGTGTGTGGATTCAGCAGTCTGCAAACACTTTCTCTGCAGAGTCCCAAAAGAGGCGTTTTCAGCCCATTACCGGCATATGGAAGAAACAGCAGTAAGCACAGGGAAATATCTGCTTCTAAATCCAAAACGCAGCTATCTAACAGAACGGTTGTCAATGTGTGCACTCAACTTCCAGAGTTAAACCCGTGTGTATTCAGCAGTCTGCAAACACTTTCTCTGCAGAGTCCCAAACAGGCGTTTTCAGCCCATTACCGGCATATGGAAGAAACAGCAGTAAGCACAGGGAAATATCTGCTTCTAAATCCAAAACGCAGCTATCTAACAGAACGGTTGTCAATGTGTGCACTCAACTTCCAGAGTTAAACCCGTGTGTGGATTCAGCAGTCTGCAAACACTTTCTCTGCAGAGTCCCAAAACAGGCGTTTTCAGCCCATTACCGGCATATGGAAGAAACAGCAGTAAGCACAGGGAAATATCTGCTTCTAAATCCAAAACGCAGCTATCTAACAGAACGGTTGTCAATGTGTGCACTCAACTTCCAGAGTTAAACCCGTGTGTGGATTCAGCAGTCTGCAAACACTTTCTCTGCAGAGTCCCAAAACAGGCGTTTTCAGCCCATTACCGGCATATGGAAGAAACAGCAGTAAGCACAGGGAAATATCTGCTTCTAAATCCAAAACGCAGCTATCTAACAGAACGGTTGTCAATGTGTGCACTCAACTTCCAGAGTTAAACCCGTGTGTGGATTCAGCAGTCTGCAAACACTTTCTCTGCAGAGTCCCATAACAGGCGTTTTCAGCCCTTTACCGGCATATGGAAGAAACAGCGGTAAGCCCAGGGAAATATCTGCTTCTAAATCCAAAACGCAGCTATCTAACAGAACGGTTGTCAATGTGTGCACTCAACTTCCAGAGTTAAACCCGTGTGTGGATTCAGCAGTCTGCAAACATCTTCTCTGCAGAGTCCCAAAACAGGCGTTTTCAGCCCATTACCGGCATATGGAAGAAACAGCAGTAAGCACAGGGAAATATCTGCTTCTAAATCCAAAACGCAGCTATCTAACAGAACGGTTGTCAATGTGTGCACTCAACTTCCAGAGTTAAACCCGTGTGTGGATTCAGCAGTCTGCAAACACTTTCTCTGCAGAGTCCCAAAACAGGCGTTTTCAGCCCATTACCGGCATATGGAAGAAACAGCAGTAAGCACAGGGAAATATCTGCTTCTAAATCCAAAACGCAGCTATCTAACAGAACGGTTGTCAATGTGTGCACTCAACTTCCAGAGTTAAACCCGTGTGTGGATTCAGCAGTCTGCAAACATCTTCTCTGCAGAGTCCCAAAACAGGCGTTTTCAGCCCATTACCGGCATATGGAAGAAACAGCAGTAAGCACAGGGAAATATCTGCTTCTAAATCCAAAACGCAGCTATCTAACAGAACGGTTGTCATTGTGTGCACTCAACTTCCAGAGTTAAACCCGTGTGTGGATTCAGCAGTCTGCAAACACTTTCTCTGCAGAGTCCCAAAAGAGGTTTTTTCAGCCCATTACCGGCATAAGGAAGAAACAGCAGTAAGCACAGGGAAATATCTGCTTCTAAATCCAAAACGCAGCTATCTAACAGAACGGTTGTCAATGTGTGCACTCAACTTCCAGAGTTAAACCCGTGTGTGGATTCAGCAGTCTGCAAACACTTTCAATGCAGAGTCCCAAAACAGGCGTTTTCAGCCCATTACCGGCATATGGAAGAAACAGCAGTAAGCACAGGGAAATATCTGCTTCTAAATCCAAAACGCAGCTATCTAACAGAACGGTTGTCTATGTGTTCACTCAACCTCCAGAGTTAAACCCGTGTGTGGATTCAGCAGTCTGCAAACACTTTCTCTGCAGAGTCCCAAAACAGGCGTTTTCAGCCCATTACCGGCATATGGAAGAAACAGCAGTAAGCACAGGGAAATATCTGCTTCTAAATCCAAAACGCAGCTATCTAACAGAACGGTTGTCAATGTGTGCACTCAACTTCCAGAGTTAAACCCGTGTGTGGATTCAGCAGTCTGCAAACATCTTCTCTGCAGAGTCCCAAAACAGGCGTTTTCAGCCCATTACCGGCATATGGAAGAAACAGCAGTAAGCACAGGGAAATATCTGCTTCTAAATCCAAAACGCAGCTATCTAACAGAACGGTTGTCAATGTGTGCACTCAACTTCCAGAGTTAAACCCTTGTGTGGATTCAGCAGTCTGCAAACACTTTCTCTGCAGAGTCCCAAAACAGGCGTTTTCAGCCCATTACCGGCATATGGAAGAAACAGCAGTAAGCACAGGGAAATATCTGCTACTAAATCCAAAACGCAGCTATCTAACAGAACGGTTGTCAATGTGTGCACTCAACTTCCAGAGTTAAACCCGTGTGTGGATTCAGCAGTCTGCAAACACTTTCTCTGCAGAGTCCCAAAACAGGCGTTTTCAGCCCATTACCGGCATATGGAAGAAACAGCAGTAAGCACAGGGAAATATTTGCTTCTAAATCCAAAACGCTGCTATCTAACAGAACGGTTGTCAATGTGTGCACTCAACTTCCAGAGTTAAACCCGTGTGTGGATTTAGCAGTCTGCAAACATCTTCTCTGCAGAGTCCCAAAACAGGCGTTTTCAGCCCATTACCGGCATATGGAAGAAACAGCAGTAAGCACAGGGAAATATCTGCTTCTAAATCCAAAACGCAGCTATCTAACAGAACGGTTGTCAATGTGTGCACTCAACTTCCAGAGTTAAACCCGTGTGTGGATTCAGCAGTCTGCAAACATCTTCTCTGCAGAGTCCCAAAACAGGCGTTTTCAGCCCATTACCGGCATATGGAAGAAACAGCAGTAAGCACAGGGAAATATCTGCTTCTAAATCCAAAACGCAGCTATCTAACAGAACGGTTGTCAATGTGTGCACTCAACTTCCAGAGTTAAACCCGTGTGTGGATTCAGCAGTCTGCAAACATCTTCTCTGCAGAGTCCCAAAACAGGCGTTTTCAGCCCATTACCGGCATATGGAAGAAACAGCAGTAAGCACAGGGAAATATCTGCTTCTAAATCCAAAACGCAGCTATCTAACAGAACGGTTGTCAATGTGTGCACTCAACTTCCAGAGTTAAACCCGTGTGTGGATTCAGCAGTCTGCAAACACTTTCTCTGCAGAGTCCCAAAACAGGCGTTTTCAGCCCATTACCGGCATATGGAAGAAACAGCAGTAAGCACAGGGAAATATCTGCTTCTAAATCCAAAACGCAGCTATCTAACAGAACGGTTGTCAATGTGTGCACTCAACTTCCAGAGTTAAACCCGTGTGTGGATTCAGCAGTCTGCAAACACTTTCTCTGCAGAGTCCCAAAACAGGCGTTTTCAGCCCATTACCGGCATATGGAAGAAACAGCAGTAAGCACAGGGAAATATCTGCTTCTAAATCCAAAACGCAGCTATCTAACAGAACGGTTGTCAATGTGTGCACTCAACTTCCAGAGTTAAACCCGTGTGTGGATTCAGCAGTCTGCAAACACTTTCTCTGCAGAGTCCCAAAACAGGCGTTTTCAGCCCATTACCGGCATATGGAAGAAACAGCAGTAAGCACAGGGAAATATTTGCTTCTAAATCCAAAACGCTGCTATCTAACAGAACGGTTGTCAATGTGTGCACTCAACTTCCAGAGTTAAACCCGTGTGGGGATTTAGCAGTCTGCAAACATCTTCTCTGCAGAGTCCCAAAACAGGCGTTTTCAGCCCATTACCGGCATATGGAAGAAACAGCAGTAAGCACAGGGAAATATCTGCTTCTAAATCCAAAACGCAGCTATCTAACAGAACGGTTGTCAATGTGTGCACTCAACTTCCAGAGTTAAACCCGTGTGTGGATTCAGCAGTCTGCAAACATCTTCTCTGCAGAGTCCCAAAACAGGCGTTTTCAGCCCATTACCGGCATATGGAAGAAACAGCAGTAAGCACAGGGAAATATCTGCTTCTAAATCCAAAACGCAGCTATCTAACAGAACGGTTGTCAATGTGTGCACTCAACTTCCAGAGTTAAACCCGTGTGTGGATTCAGCAGTCTGCAAACACTTTCTCTGCAGAGTCCCAAAACAGGCGTTTTCAGCCCATTACCGGCATATGGAAGAAACAGCAGTAAGCACAGGGAAATATCTGCTTCTAAATCCAAAACGCAGCTATCTAACAGAACGGTTGTCAATGTGTGCACTCAACTTCCAGAGTTAAACCCGTGTGTGGATTCAGCAGTCTGCAAACACTTTCTCTGCAGAGTCCCAAAAGAGGCGTTTTCAGCCCATTACCGGCATATGGAAGAAACAGCAGTAAGCACAGGGAAATATCTGCTTCTAAATCCAAAACGCAGCTATCTAACAGAACGGTTGTCAATGTGTGCACTCAACTTCCAGAGTTAAACCCGTGTGTATTCAGCAGTCTGCAAACACTTTCTCTGCAGAGTCCCAAACAGGCGTTTTCAGCCCATTACCGGCATATGGAAGAAACAGCAGTAAGCACAGGGAAATATCTGCTTCTAAATCCAAAACGCAGCTATCTAACAGAACGGTTGTCAATGTGTGCACTCAACTTCCAGAGTTAAACCCGTGTGTGGATTCAGCAGTCTGCAAACACTTTCTCTGCAGAGTCCCAAAACAGGCGTTTTCAGCCCATTACCGGCATATGGAAGAAACAGCAGTAAGCACAGGGAAATATCTGCTTCTAAATCCAAAACGCAGCTATCTAACAGAACGGTTGTCAATGTGTGCACTCAACTTCCAGAGTTAAACCCGTGTGTGGATTCAGCAGTCTGCAAACACTTTCTCTGCAGAGTCCCAAAACAGGCGTTTTCAGCCCATTACCGGCATATGGAAGAAACAGCAGTAAGCACAGGGAAATATCTGCTTCTAAATCCAAAACGCAGCTATCTAACAGAACGGTTGTCAATGTGTGCACTCAACTTCCAGAGTTAAACCCGTGTGTGGATTCAGCAGTCTGCAAACACTTTCTCTGCAGAGTCCCATAACAGGCGTTTTCAGCCCTTTACCGGCATATGGAAGAAACAGCGGTAAGCCCAGGGAAATATCTGCTTCTAAATCCAAAACGCAGCTATCTAACAGAACGGTTGTCAATGTGTGCACTCAACTTCCAGAGTTAAACCCGTGTGTGGATTCAGCAGTCTGCAAACATCTTCTCTGCAGAGTCCCAAAACAGGCGTTTTCAGCCCATTACCGGCATATGGAAGAAACAGCAGTAAGCACAGGGAAATATCTGCTTCTAAATCCAAAACGCAGCTATCTAACAGAACGGTTGTCAATGTGTGCACTCAACTTCCAGAGTTAAACCCGTGTGTGGATTCAGCAGTCTGCAAACACTTTCTCTGCAGAGTCCCAAAACAGGCGTTTTCAGCCCATTACCGGCATATGGAAGAAACAGCAGTAAGCACAGGGAAATATCTGCTTCTAAATCCAAAACGCAGCTATCTAACAGAACGGTTGTCAATGTGTGCACTCAACTTCCAGAGTTAAACCCGTGTGTGGATTCAGCAGTCTGCAAACATCTTCTCTGCAGAGTCCCAAAACAGGCGTTTTCAGCCCATTACCGGCATATGGAAGAAACAGCAGTAAGCACAGGGAAATATCTGCTTCTAAATCCAAAACGCAGCTATCTAACAGAACGGTTGTCATTGTGTGCACTCAACTTCCAGAGTTAAACCCGTGTGTGGATTCAGCAGTCTGCAAACACTTTCTCTGCAGAGTCCCAAAAGAGGTTTTTTCAGCCCATTACCGGCATAAGGAAGAAACAGCAGTAAGCACAGGGAAATATCTGCTTCTAAATCCAAAACGCAGCTATCTAACAGAACGGTTGTCAATGTGTGCACTCAACTTCCAGAGTTAAACCCGTGTGTGGATTCAGCAGTCTGCAAACACTTTCAATGCAGAGTCCCAAAACAGGCGTTTTCAGCCCATTACCGGCATATGGAAGAAACAGCAGTAAGCACAGGGAAATATCTGCTTCTAAATCCAAAACGCAGCTATCTAACAGAACGGTTGTCAATGTGTGCACTCAACTTTCAGAGTTAAACCCGTGTGTGGATTCAGCAGTCTGCAAACACTTTCTCTGCAGAGTCCCAAAACAGGCGTTTTCAGCCCATTACCGGCATATGGAAGAAACAGCAGTAAGCACAGGGAAATATCTGCTTCTAAATCCAAAACGCAGCTATCTAACAGAACGGTTGTCAATGTGTGCACTCAACTTCCAGAGTTAAACCCGTGTGTGGATTTAGCAGTCTGCAAACATCTTCTCTGCAGAGTCCCAAAACAGGCGTTTTCAGCCCATTACCGGCATATGGAAGAAACAGCAGTAAGCACAGGGAAATATCTGCTTCTAAATCCAAAACGCAGCTATCTAACAGAACGGTTGTCAATGTGTGCACTCAACTTCCAGAGTTAAACCCGTGTGTGGATTCAGCAGTCTGCAAACATCTTCTCTGCAGAGTCCCAAAACAGGCGTTTTCAGCCCATTACCGGCATATGGAAGAAACAGCAGTAAGCACAGGGAAATATCTGCTTCTAAATCCAAAACGCAGCTATCTAACAGAACGGTTGTCAATGTGTGCACTCAACTTCCAGAGTTAAACCCGTGTGTGGATTCAGCAGTCTGCAAACACTTTCTCTGCAGAGTCCCAAAACAGGCGTTTTCAGCCCATTACCGGCATATGGAAGAAACAGCAGTAAGCACAGGGAAATATCTGCTTCTAAATCCAAAACGCAGCTATCTAACAGAACGGTTGTCAATGTGTGCACTCAACTTCCAGAGTTAAACCCGTGTGTGGATTCAGCAGTCTGCAAACACTTTCTCTGCAGAGTCCCAAAACAGGCGTTTTCAGCCCATTACCGGCATATGGAAGAAACAGCAGTAAGCACAGGGAAATATCTGCTTCTAAATCCAAAACGCAGCTATCTAACAGAACGGTTGTCAATGTGTGCACTCAACTTCCAGAGTTAAACCCGTGTGTGGATTCAGCAGTCTGCAAACATCTTCTCTGCAGAGTCCCAAAACAGGCGTTTTCAGCCCATTACCGGCATATGGAAGAAACAGCAGTAAGCACAGGGAAATATCTGCTTCTAAATCCAAAACGCAGCTATCTAACAGAACGGTTGTCAATGTGTGCACTCAACTTCCAGAGTTAAACCCGTGTGTGGATTCAGCAGTCTGCAAACACTTTCTCTGCAGAGTCCCAAAACAGGCGTTTTCAGCCCATTACCGGCATATGGAAGAAACAGCAGTAAGCACAGGGAAATATCTGCTTCTAAATCCAAAACGCAGCTATCTAACAGAACGGTTGTCAATGTGTGCACTCAACTTCCAGAGTTAAACCCGTGTGTGGATTCAGCAGTCTGCAAACATCTTCTCTGCAGAGTCCCAAAACAGGCGTTTTCAGCCCATTACCGGCATATGGAAGAAACAGCAGTAAGCACAGGGAAATATCTGCTTCTAAATCCAAAACGCAGCTATCTAACAGAACGGTTGTCAATGTGTGCACTCAACTTCCAGAGTTAAACCCGTGTGTGGATTCAGCAGTCTGCAAACACTTTCTCTGCAGAGTCCCAAAAGAGGCGTTTTCAGCCCATTACCGGCATAAGGAAGAAACAGCAGTAAGCACAGGGAAATATCTGCTTCTAAATCCAAAACGCAGCTATCTAACAGAACGGTTGTCAATGTGTGCACTCAACTTCCAGAGTTAAACCCGTGTGTGGATTCAGCAGTCTGCAAACACTTTCAATGCAGAGTCCCAAAACAGGCGTTTTCAGCCCATTACCGGCATATGGAAGAAACAGCAGTAAGCACAGGGAAATATCTGCTTCTAAATCCAAAACGCAGCTATCTAACAGAACGGTTGTCAATGTGTGCACTCAACTTCCAGAGTTAAACCCGTGTGTGGATTCAGCAGTCTGCAAACACTTTCTCTGCAGAGTCCCAAAACAGGCGTTTTCAGCCCATTACCGGCATATGGAAGAAACAGCAGTAAGCACAGGGAAATATCTGCTTCTAAATCTAAAACGCTGCTATCTAACAGAACGGTTGTCAATGTGTGCACTCAACTTCCAGAGTTAAACCCGTGTGTGGATTTAGCAGTCTGCAAACATCTTCTCTGCAGAGTCCCAAAACAGGCGTTTTCAGCCCATTACCGGCATATGGAAGAAACAGCAGTAAGCACAGGGAAATATCTGCTTCTAAATCCAAAACGCAGCTATCTAACAGAACGGTTGTCAATGTGTGCACTCAACTTCCAGAGTTAAACCCGTGTGTGGATTCAGCAGTCTGCAAACATCTTCTCTGCAGAGTCCCAAAACAGGCGTTTTCAGCCCATTACCGGCATATGGAAGAAACAGCGGTAAGCCCAGGGAAATATCTGCTTCTAAATCCAAAACGCAGCTATCTAACAGAACGGCTGTCAATGTGTGCACTCAACTTCCAGAGTTAAACCCGTGTGTGGATTCAGCAGTCTGCAAACATCTTCTCTGCAGAGTCCCAAAACAGGCGTTTTCAGCCCATTACCGGCATATGGAAGAAACAGCAGTAAGCACAGGGAAATATCTGCTTCTAAATCCAAAACGCAGCTATCTAACAGAACGGTTGTCAATGTGTGCACTCAACTTCCAGAGTTAAACCCGTGTGTGGATTCAGCAGTCTGCAAACACTTTCTCTGCAGAGTCCCAAAACAGGCGTTTTCAGCCCATTACCGGCATATGGAAGAAACAGCAGTAAGCACAGGGAAATATCTGCTTCTAAATCCAAAACGCAGCTATCTAACAGAACGGTTGTCAATGTGTGCACTCAACTTCCAGAGTTAAACCCGTGTGTGGATTCAGCAGTCTGCAAACATCTTCTCTGCAGAGTCCCAAAACAGGCGTTTTCAGCCCATTACCGGCATATGGAAGAAACAGCAGTAAGCACAGGGAAATATCTGCTTCTAAATCCAAAACGCAGCTATCTAACAGAACGGTTGTCATTGTGTGCACTCAACTTCCAGAGTTAAACCCGTGTGTGGATTCAGCAGTCTGCAAACACTTTCTCTGCAGAGTCCCAAAAGAGGCTTTTTCAGCCCATTACCGGCATAAGGAAGAAACAGCAGTAAGCACAGGGAAATATCTGCTTCTAAATCCAAAACGCAGCTATCTAACAGAACGGTTGTCAATGTGTGCACTCAACTTCCAGAGTTAAACCCGTGTGTGGATTCAGCAGTCTGCAAACACTTTCAATGCAGAGTCCCAAAACAGGCGTTTTCAGCCCATTACCGGCATATGGAAGAAACAGCAGTAAGCACAGGGAAATATCTGCTTCTAAATCCAAAACGCAGCTATCTAACAGAACGGTTGTCAATGTGTGCACTCAACTTTCAGAGTTAAACCCGTGTGTGGATTCAGCAGTCTGCAAACACTTTCTCTGCAGAGTCCCAAAACAGGCGTTTTCAGCCCATTACCGGCATATGGAAGAAACAGCAGTAAGCACAGGGAAATATCTGCTTCTAAATCCAAAACGCAGCTATCTAACAGAACGGTTGTCAATGTGTGCACTCAACTTCCAGAGTTAAACCCGTGTGTGGATTTAGCAGTCTGCAAACATCTTCTCTGCAGAGTCCCAAAACAGGCGTTTTCAGCCCATTACCGGCATATGGAAGAAACAGCAGTAAGCACAGGGAAATATCTGCTTCTAAATCCAAAACGCAGCTATCTAACAGAACGGTTGTCAATGTGTGCACTCAACTTCCAGAGTTAAACCCGTGTGTGGATTCAGCAGTCTGCAAACATCTTCTCTGCAGAGTCCCAAAACAGGCGTTTTCAGCCCATTACCGGCATATGGAAGAAACAGCAGTAAGCACAGGGAAATATCTGCTTCTAAATCCAAAACGCAGCTATCTAACAGAACGGTTGTCAATGTGTGCACTCAACTTCCAGAGTTAAACCCGTGTGTGGATTCAGCAGTCTGCAAACACTTTCTCTGCAGAGTCCCAAAACAGGCGTTTTCAGCCCATTACCGGCATATGGAAGAAACAGCAGTAAGCACAGGGAAATATCTGCTTCTAAATCCAAAACGCAGCTATCTAACAGAACGGTTGTCAATGTGTGCACTCAACTTCCAGAGTTAAACCCGTGTGTGGATTCAGCAGTCTGCAAACACTTTCTCTGCAGAGTCCCAAAACAGGCGTTTTCAGCCCATTACCGGCATATGGAAGAAACAGCAGTAAGCACAGGGAAATATCTGCTTCTAAATCCAAAACGCAGCTATCTAACAGAACGGTTGTCAATGTGTGCACTCAACTTCCAGAGTTAAACCCGTGTGTGGATTCAGCAGTCTGCAAACATCTTCTCTGCAGAGTCCCAAAACAGGCGTTTTCAGCCCATTACCGGCATATGGAAGAAACAGCAGTAAGCACAGGGAAATATCTGCTTCTAAATCCAAAACGCAGCTATCTAACAGAACGGTTGTCAATGTGTGCACTCAACTTCCAGAGTTAAACCCGTGTGTGGATTCAGCAGTCTGCAAACACTTTCTCTGCAGAGTCCCAAAACAGGCGTTTTCAGCCCATTACCGGCATATGGAAGAAACAGCAGTAAGCACAGGGAAATATCTGCTTCTAAATCCAAAACGCAGCTATCTAACAGAACGGTTGTCAATGCGTGCACTCAACTTCCAGAGTTAAACCCGTGTGTGGATTCAGCAGTCTGCAAACATCTTCTCTGCAGAGTCCCAAAACAGGCGTTTTCAGCCCATTACCGGCATATGGAAGAAACAGCAGTAAGCACAGGGAAATATCTGCTTCTAAATCCAAAACGCAGCTATCTAACAGAACGGTTGTCAATGTGTGCACTCAACTTCCAGAGTTAAACCCGTGTGTGGATTCAGCAGTCTGCAAACACTTTCTCTGCAGAGTCCCAAAAGAGGCGTTTTCAGCCCATTACCGGCATACGGAAGAAACAGCAGTAAGCACAGGGAAATATCTGCTTCTAAATCCAAAACGCAGCTATCTAACAGAACGGTTGTCAATGTGTGCACTCAACTTCCAGAGTTAAACCCGTGTGTGGATTCAGCAGTCTGCAAACACTTTCAATGCAGAGTCCCAAAACAGGCGTTTTCAGCCCATTACCGGCATATGGAAGAAACAGCAGTAAGCACAGGGAAATATCTGCTTCTAAATCCAAAACGCAGCTATCTAACAGAACGGTTGTCAATGTGTGCACTCAACTTTCAGAGTTAAACCCGTGTGTGGATTCAGCAGTCTGCAAACACTTTCTCTGCAGAGTCCCAAAACAGGCGTTTTCAGCCCATTACCGGCATATGGAAGAAACAGCAGTAAGCACAGGGAAATATCTGCTTCTAAATCTAAAACGCTGCTATCTAACAGAACGGTTGTCAATGTGTGCACTCAACTTCCAGAGGTAAACCCGTGTGTGGATTTAGCAGTCTGCAAACATCTTCTCTGCAGAGTCCCAAAACAGGCGTTTTCAGCCCATTACCGGCATATGGAAGAAACAGCAGTAAGCACAGGGAAATATCTGCTTCTAAATCCAAAACGCAGCTATCTAACAGAACGGTTGTCAATGTGTGCACTCAACTTCCAGAGTTAAACCCGTGTGTGGATTCAGCAGTCTGCAAACATCTTCTCTGCAGAGTCCCAAAACAGGCGTTTTCAGCCCATTACCGGCATATGGAAGAAACAGCAGTAAGCACAGGGAAATATCTGCTTCTAAATCCAAAACGCAGCTATCTAACAGAACGGTTGTCAATGTGTGCACTCAACTTCCAGAGTTAAACCCGTGTGTGGATTCAGCAGTCTGCAAACACTTTCTCTGCAGAGTCCCAAAACAGGCGTTTTCAGCCCATTACCGGCATATGGAAGAAACAGCAATAAGCACAGGGAAATATCTGCTTCTAAATCCAAAACGCAGCTATCTAACAGAACGGTTGTCAATGTGTGCACTCAACTTCCAGAGTTAAACCCGTGTGTGGATTCAGCAGTCTGCAAACACTTTCTCTGCAGAGTCCCAAAACAGGCGTTTTCAGCCCATTACCGGCATATGGAAGAAACAGCAGTAAGCACAGGGAAATATCTGCTTCTAAATCCAAAACGCAGCTATCTAACAGAACGGTTGTCAATGTGTGCACTCAACTTCCAGAGTTAAACCCGTGTGTGGATTCAGCAGTCTGCAAACACTTTCTCTGCAGAGTTCCAAAACAGGCGTTTTCAGCCCATTACCGGCATATGGAAGAAACAGCAGTAAGCACAGGGAAATATCTGCTTCTAAATCCAAAACGCAGCTATCTAACAGAACGGTTGTCAATGTGTGCACTCAACTTCCAGAGTTAAACCCGTGTGTGGATTCAGCAGTCTGCAAACACTTTCTCTGCAGAGTCCCAAAACAGGCGTTTTCAGCCCATTACCGGCATATGGAAGAAACAGCAGTAAGCACAGGGAAATATCTGCTTCTAAATCCAAAACGCAGCTATCTAACAGAACGGTTGTCAATGTGTGCACTCAACTTCCAGAGTTAAACCCGTGTGTGGATTCAGCAGTCTGCAAACACTTTCTCTGCAGAGTCCCAAAACAGGCGTTTTCAGTCCATTACCGGCATATGGAAGAAACAGCAGTAAGCACAGGGAAATATCTGCTTCTAAATCCAAAACGCAGCTATCTAACAGAACGGTTGTCAATGTGTGCACTCAACTTCCAGAGTTAAACCCGTGTGTGGATTCAGCAGTCTGCAAACATCTTCTCTGCAGAGTCCCAAAACAGGCGTTTTCAGCCCATTACCGGCATATGGAAGAAACAGCAGTCAGCACAGGGAAATATCTGCTTCTAAATCCAAAACGCAGCTATCTAACAGAACGGTTGTCAATGTGTGCACTCAACTTCCAGAGTTAAACCCGTGTGTGGATTCAGCAGTCTGCAAACACTTTCTCTGCAGAGTCCCAAAACAGGCGTTTTCAGCCCATTACCGGCATATGGAAGAAACAGCAGTTAGCACAGGGAAATATCTGCTTCTAAATCCAAAACGCAGCTATCTAACAGAACGGTTGTCAATGTGTGCACTCAACTTCCAGAGTTAAACCCGTGTGCGGATTCAGCAGTCTGCAAACACTTTCTCTGCAGAGTCCCAAAACAGGCGTTTTCAGCCCATTACCGGCATATGGAAGAAACAGCAGTAAGCACAGGGAAATATCTGCTTCTAAATCCAAAACGCAGCTATCTAACAGAACGGTTGTCAATGTGTGCACTCAACTTCCAGAGTTAAACCCGTGTGTGGATTCAGCAGTCTGCAAACACTTTCTCTGCAGAGTCCCAAAACAGGCGTTTTCAGCCCATTACCGGCATATGGAAGAAACAGCAGTCAGCACAGGGAAATATCTGCTTCTAAATCCAAAACGCAGCTATCTAACAGAACGGTTGTCAATGTGTGCACTCAACTTCCAGAGTTAAACCCGTGTGTGGATTCAGCAGTCTGCAAACACTTTCTCTGCAGAGTCCCAAAACAGGCGTTTTCAGCCCATTACCGGCATATGGAAGAAACAGCAGTAAGCACAGGGAAATATCTGCTTCTAAATCAAAAAGGCAGCTATCTAACAGAACGGTTGTCAATGTGTGCACTCAACTTCCAGAGTTAAACCCGTGTGTGGATTCAGCAGTCTGCAAACATCTTCTCTGCAGAGTCCCAAAACAGGCGTTTTCAGCCCATTACCGGCATATGGAAGAAACAGCAGTAAGCACAGGGAAATATCTGCTTCTAAATCCAAAACGCAGCTATCTAACAGAACGGTTGTCAATGTGTGCACTCAACTTCCAGAGTTAAACCCGTGTGTGGATTCAGCAGTCTGCAAACACTTTCTCTGCAGAGTCCCAAAACAGGCGTTTTCAGCCCATTACCGGCATATGGAAGAAACAGCAGTAAGCACAGGGAAATATCTGCTTCTAAATCCAAAACGCAGCTATCTAACAGAACGGTTGTCAATGTGTGCACTCAACTTCCAGAGTTAAACCCGTGTGTGGATTCAGCAGTCTGCAAACATCTTCTCTGCAGAGTCCCAAAACAGGCGTTTTCAGCCCATTACCGGCATATGGAAGAAACAGCAGTAAGCACAGGGAAATATCTGCTTCTAAATCCAAAACGCAGCTATCTAACAGAACGGTTGTCAATGTGTGCACTCAACTTCCAGAGTTAAACCCGTGTGTGGATTCAGAAGTCTGCAAACACTTTCTCTGCAGAGTCCCAAAACAGGCGTTTTCAGCCCATTACCGGCATATGGAAGAAACAGCAGTAAGCACAGGGAAATATCTGCTTCTAAATCCAAAACGCAGCTATCTAACAGAACGGTTGTCAATGTGTGCACTCAACTTCCAGAGTTAAACCCGTGTGTGGATTCAGCAGTCTGCAAACATCTTCTCTGCAGAGTCCCAAAACAGGCGTTTTCAGCCCATTACCGGCATATGGAAGAAACAGCAGTAAGCACAGGGAAATATCTGCTTCTAAATCCAAAACGCAGCTATCTAACAGAACGGTTGTCAATGTGTGCACTCAACTTCCAGAGTTAAACCCGTGTGTGGATTCAGCAGTCTGCAAACACTTTCTCTGCAGAGTCCCAAAACAGGCGTTTTCAGCCCATTACCGGAATATGGAAGAAACAGCAGTAAGCACAGGGAAATATCTGCTTCTAAATCCAAAACGCAGCTATCTAACAGAACGGTTGTCAATGTGTGCACTCAACTTCCAGAGTTAAACCCGTGTGTGGATTCAGCAGTCTGCAAACACTTTCTCTGCAGAGTCCCAAAACAGGCGTTTTCAGCCCATTACCAGCATATGGAAGAAACAGCAGTAAGCACAGGGAAATATCTGCTTCTAAATCCAAAACGCAGCTATCTAACAGAACGGTTGTCAATGTGTGCACTCAACTTCCAGAGTTAAACCCGTGTGTGGATTCAGCAGTCTGCAAACATCTTCTCTGCAGAGTCCCAAAACAGGCGTTTTCAGCCCATTACCGGCATATGGAAGAAACAGCAGTAAGCACAGGGAAATATCTGCTTCTAAATCCAAAACGCAGCTATCTAACAGAACGGTTGTCAATGTGTGCACTCAACTTCCAGAGTTAAACCCGTGTGTGGATTCAGCAGTCTGCAAACACTTTCTCTGCAGAGTCCCAAAACAGGCGTTTTCAGCCCATTACCGGCATATGGAAGAAACAGCAGTAAGCACAGGGAAATATCTGCTTCTAAATCCAAAACGCAGCTATCTAACAGAACGGTTGTCAATGTGTGCACTCAACTTCCAGAGTTAAACCCGTGTGTGGATTCAGCAGTCTGCAAACACTTTCTCTGCAGAGTCCCAAAACAGGCGTTTTCAGCCCATTACCGGCATATGGAAGAAACAGCAGTAAGCACAGGGAAATATCTGCTTCTAAATCCAAAACGCAGCTATCTAACAGAACGGTTGTCAATGTGTGCACTCAACTTCCAGAGTTAAACCCGTGTGTGGATTCAGAAGTCTGCAAACACTTTCTCTGCAGAGTCCCAAAACAGGCGTTTTCAGCCCATTACCGGAATATGGAAGAAACAGCAGTAAGCACAGGGAAATATCTGCTTCTAAATCCAAAACGCAGCTATCTAACAGAACGGTTGTCAATGTGTGCACTCAACTTCCAGAGTTAAACCCGTGTGTGGATTCAGCAGTCTGCAAACACTTTCTCTGCAGAGTCCCAAAACAGGCGTTTTCAGCCCATTACCGGCATATGGAAGAAACAGCAGTAAGCACAGGGAAATATCTGCTTCTAAATCCAAAACGCAGCTATCTAACAGAACGGTTGTCAATGTGTGCACTCAACTTCCAGAGTTAAACCCGTGTGTGGATTCAGCAGTCTGCAAACATCTTCTCTGCAGAGTCCCAAAACAGGCGTTTTCAGCCCATTACCGGCATATGGAAGAAACAGCAGTAAGCACAGGGAAATATCTGCTTCTAAATCCAAAACGCAGCTATCTAACAGAACGGTTGTCAATGTGTGCACTCAACTTCCAGAGTTAAACCCGTGTGTGGATTCAGCAGTCTGCAAACACTTTCTCTGCAGAGTCCCAAAACAGGCGTTTTCAGCCCATTACCGGCATATGGAAGAAACAGCAGTAAGCACAGGGAAATATCTGCTTCTAAATCCAATACGCAGCTATCTAACAGAACGGTTGTCAATGTGTGCACTCAACTTCCAGAGTTAAACCCGTGTGTGGATTCAGCAGTCTGCAAACACTTTCTCTGCAGAGTCCCAAAACAGGCGTTTTCAGCCCATTACCGGCATATGGAAGAAACAGCAGTAAGCACAGGGAAATATCTGCTTCTAAATCCAAAACGCAGCTATGTAACAGAACGGTTGTCAATGTGTCCACTCAACTTCCAGAGTTAAACCCGTGTGTGGATTCAGCAGTCTGCAAACATCTTCTCTGCAGAGTCCCAAAACAGGCGTTTTCAGCCCATTACCGGCATATGGAAGAAACAGCAGTAAGCACAGGGAACTATCTGCTTCTAAATCCGAAACGCAGCTATCTAACAGAACGGTTGTCAATGTGTGCACTCAACTTCCAGAGTTAAACCCGTGTGTGGATTCAGCAGTCTGCAAACACTTTCTCTGCAGAGTCCCAAAACAGGCGTTTTCAGCCCATTACCGGCATATGGAAGAAACAGCAGTCAGCACAGGGAAATATCTGCTTCTAAATCCAAAACGCAGCTATCTAACAGAACGGTTGTCAATGTGTGCACTCAACTTCCAGAGTTAAACCCGTGTGTGGATTCAGCAGTCTGCAAACACTTTCTCTGCAGAGTCCCAAAACAGGCGTTTTCAGCCCATTACCGGCATATGGAAGAAACAGCAGTAAGCACAGGGAAATATCTGCTTCTAAATCCAAAACGCAGCTATCTAACAGAACGGTTGTCAATGTGTGCACTCAACTTCCAGAGTTAAACCCGTGTGTGGATTCAGCAGTCTGCAAACACTTTCTCTGCAGAGTCCCAAAACAGGCGTTTTCAGCCCATTACCGGAATATGGAAGAAACAGCAGTAAGCACAGGGAAATATCTGCTTCTAAATCCAAAACGCAGCTATCTAACAGAACGGTTGTCAATGTGTGCACTCAACTTCCAGAGTTAAACCCGTGTGTGGATTCAGCAGTCTGCAAACACTTTCTCTGCAGAGTCCCAAAACAGGCGTTTTCAGCCCATTACCAGCATATGGAAGAAACAGCAGTAAGCACAGGGAAATATCTGCTTCTAAATCCAAAACGCAGCTATCTAACAGAACGGTTGTCAATGTGTGCACTCAACTTCCAGAGTTAAACCCGTGTGTGGATTCAGCAGTCTGCAAACATCTTCTCTGCAGAGTCCCAAAACAGGCGTTTTCAGCCCATTACCGGCATATGGAAGAAACAGCAGTAAGCACAGGGAAATATCTGCTTCTAAATCCAAAACGCAGCTATCTAACAGAACGGTTGTCAATGTGTGCACTCAACTTCCAGAGTTAAACCCGTGTGTGGATTCAGCAGTCTGCAAACACTTTCTCTGCAGAGTCCCAAAACAGGCGTTTTCAGCCCATTACCGGCATATGGAAGAAACAGCAGTAAGCACAGGGAAATATCTGCTTCTAAATCCAAAACGCAGCTATCTAACAGAACGGTTGTCAATGTGTGCACTCAACTTCCAGAGTTAAACCCGTGTGTGGATTCAGCAGTCTGCAAACACTTTCTCTGCAGAGTCCCAAAACAGGCGTTTTCAGCCCATTACCGGCATATGGAAGAAACAGCAGTAAGCACAGGGAAATATCTGCTTCTAAATCCAAAACGCAGCTATCTAACAGAACGGTTGTCAATGTGTGCACTCAACTTCCAGAGTTAAACCCGTGTGTGGATTCAGAAGTCTGCAAACACTTTCTCTGCAGAGTCCCAAAACAGGCGTTTTCAGCCCATTACCGGAATATGGAAGAAACAGCAGTAAGCACAGGGAAATATCTGCTTCTAAATCCAAAACGCAGCTATCTAACAGAACGGTTGTCAATGTGTGCACTCAACTTCCAGAGTTAAACCCGTGTGTGGATTCAGCAGTCTGCAAACACTTTCTCTGCAGAGTCCCAAAACAGGCGTTTTCAGCCCATTACCGGCATATGGAAGAAACAGCAGTAAGCACAGGGAAATATCTGCTTCTAAATCCAAAACGCAGCTATCTAACAGAACGGTTGTCAATGTGTGCACTCAACTTCCAGAGTTAAACCCGTGTGTGGATTCAGCAGTCTGCAAACATCTTCTCTGCAGAGTCCCAAAACAGGCGTTTTCAGCCCATTACCGGCATATGGAAGAAACAGCAGTAAGCACAGGGAAATATCTGCTTCTAAATCCAAAACGCAGCTATCTAACAGAACGGTTGTCAATGTGTGCACTCAACTTCCAGAGTTAAACCCGTGTGTGGATTCAGCAGTCTGCAAACACTTTCTCTGCAGAGTCCCAAAACAGGCGTTTTCAGCCCATTACCGGCATATGGAAGAAACAGCAGTAAGCACAGGGAAATATCTGCTTCTAAATCCAATACGCAGCTATCTAACAGAACGGTTGTCAATGTGTGCACTCAACTTCCAGAGTTAAACCCGTGTGTGGATTCAGCAGTCTGCAAACACTTTCTCTGCAGAGTCCCAAAACAGGCGTTTTCAGCCCATTACCGGCATATGGAAGAAACAGCAGTAAGCACAGGGAAATATCTGCTTCTAAATCCAAAACGCAGCTATGTAACAGAACGGTTGTCAATGTGTGCACTCAACTTCCAGAGTTAAACCCGTGTGTGGATTCAGCAGTCTGCAAACATCTTCTCTGCAGAGTCCCAAAACAGGCGTTTTCAGCCCATTACCGGCATATGGAAGAAACAGCAGTAAGCACAGGGAACTATCTGCTTCTAAATCCGAAACGCAGCTATCTAACAGAACGGTTGTCAATGTGTGCACTCAACTTCCAGAGTTAAACCCGTGTGTGGATTCAGCAGTCTGCAAACACTTTCTCTGCAGAGTCCCAAAACAGGCGTTTTCAGCCCATTACCGGCATATGGAAGAAACAGCAGTCAGCACAGGGAAATATCTGCTTCTAAATCCAAAACGCAGCTATCTAACAGAACGGTTGTCAATGTGTGCACTCAACTTCCAGAGTTAAACCCGTGTGTGGATTCAGCAGTCTGCAAACACTTTCTCTGCAGAGTCCCAAAACAGGCGTTTTCAGCCCATTACCGGCATATGGAAGAAACAGCAGTAAGCACAGGGAAATATCTGCTTCTAAATCAAAAAGGCAGCTATCTAACAGAACGGTTGTCAATGTGTGCACTCAACTTCCAGAGTTAAACCCGTGTGTGGATTCAGCAGTCTGCAAACATCTTCTCTGCAGAGTCCCAAAACAGGCGTTTTCAGCCCATTACCGGCATATGGAAGAAACAGCAGTAAGCACAGGGAAATATCTGCTTCTAAATCCAAAACGCAGCTATCTAACAGAACGGTTGTCAATGTGTGCACTCAACTTCCAGAGTTAAACCCGTGTGTGGATTCAGCAGTCTGCAAACACTTTCTCTGCAGAGTCCCAAAACAGGCGTTTTCAGCCCATTACCGGCATATGGAAGAAACAGCAGTCAGCACAGGGAAATATCTGCTTCTAAATCCAAAACGCAGCTATCTAACAGAACGGTTGTCAATGTGTGCACTCAACTTCCAGAGTTAAACCCGTGTGTGGATTCAGCAGTCTGCAAACACTTTCTCTGCAGAGTCCCAAAACAGGCGTTTTCAGCCCATTACCGGCATATGGAAGAAACAGCAGTAAGCACAGGGAAATATCTGCTTCTAAATCAAAAAGGCAGCTATCTAACAGAACGGTTGTCAATGTGTGCACTCAACTTCCAGAGTTAAACCCGTGTGTGGATTCAGCAGTCTGCAAACATCTTCTCTGCAGAGTCCCAAAACAGGCGTTTTCAGCCCATTACCGGCATATGGAAGAAACAGCAGTAAGCACAGGGAAATATCTGCTTCTAAATCCAAAACGCAGCTATCTAACAGAACGGTTGTCAATGTGTGCACTCAACTTCCAGAGTTAAACCCGTGTGTGGATTCAGCAGTCTGCAAACACTTTCTCTGCAGAGTCCCAAAACAGGCGTTTTCAGCCCATTACCGGCATATGGAAGAAACAGCAGTAAGCACAGGGAAATATCTGCTTCTAAATCCAAAACGCAGCTATCTAACAGAACGGTTGTCAATGTGTGCACTCAACTTCCAGAGTTAAACCCGTGTGTGGATTCAGCAGTCTGCAAACATCTTCTCTGCAGAGTCCCAAAACAGGCGTTTTCAGCCCATTACCGGCATATGGAAGAAACAGCAGTAAGCACAGGGAAATATCTGCTTCTAAATCCAAAACGCAGCTATCTAACAGAACGGTTGTCAATGTGTGCACTCAACTTCCAGAGTTAAACCCGTGTGTGGATTCAGAAGTCTGCAAACACTTTCTCTGCAGAGTCCCAAAACAGGCGTTTTCAGCCCATTACCGGCATATGGAAGAAACAGCAGTAAGCACAGGGAAATATCTGCTTCTAAATCCAAAACGCAGCTATCTAACAGAACGGTTGTCAATGTGTGCACTCAACTTCCAGAGTTAAACCCGTGTGTGGATTTAGCAGTCTGCAAACATCTTTTCTGCAGAGTCCCAAAACAGGCGTTCTCAGCCCATTACCGGCATATGGAAGAAACAGCAGTAAGCACAGGGAAATATCTGCTTCTAAATCCAAAACGCAGCTATCTAACAGAACGGTTGTCAATGTGTGCACTCAACTTCCAGAGTTAAACCCGTGTGTGGATTCAGCAGTCTGCAAACATCTTCTCTGCAGAGTCCCAAAACAGGCGTTTTCAGCCCATTACCGGCATATGGAAGAAACAGCAGTAAGCACAGGGAAATATCTGCTTCTAAATCCAAAACGCAGCTATCTAACAGAACGGTTGTCAATGTGTGCACTCAACTTCCAGAGTTAAACCCGTGTGTGGATTCAGCAGTCTGCAAACACTTTCTCTGCAGAGTCCCAAAACAGGCGTTTTCAGCCCATTACCGGCATATGGAAGAAACAGCAGTAAGCACAGGGAAATATCTGCTTCTAAATCCAAAACGCAGCTATCTAACAGAACGGTTGTCAATGTGTGCACTCAACTTCCAGAGTTAAACCCGTGTGTGGATTCAGAAGTCTGCAAACACTTTCTCTGCAGAGTCCCAAAACAGGCGTTTTCAGCCCATTACCGGCATATGGAAGAAACAGCAGTAAGCACAGGGAAATATCTGCTTCTAAATCCAAAACGCAGCTATCTAACAGAACGGTTGTCAATGTGTGCACTCAACTTCCAGAGTTAAACCCGTGTGTGGATTCAGCAGTCTGCAAACACTTTCTCTGCAGAGTCCCAAAACAGGCGTTTTCAGCCCATGACCGGCATATGGAAGAAACAGCAGTAAGCACAGGGAAATATCTGCTTCTAAATCCAAAACGCAGCTATCTAACAGAACGGTTGTCAATGTGTGCACTCAACTTCCAGAGTTAAACCCGTGTGTGGATTCAGCAGTCTGCAAACATCTTCTCTGCAGAGTCCCAAAACAGGCGTTTTCAGCCCATTACCGGCATATGGAAGAAACAGCAGTAAGCACAGGGAAATATCTGCTTCTAAATCCAAAACGCAGCTTTCTAACAGAACGGTTGTCAATGTGTGCACTCAACTTACAGAGTTAAACCCGTGTGTGGATTCAGCAGTCTGCAAACATCTTCTCTGCAGAGTCCCAAAACAGGCGTTTTCAGCCCATTACCGGCATATGGAAGAAACAGCAGTAAGCACAGGGAAATATCTGCTTCTAAATCCAAAACGCAGCTATCTAACAGAACGGTTGTCAATGTGTGCACTCAACTTCCAGAGTTAAACCCGTGTGTGGATTCAGCAGTCTGCAAACACTTTCTCTGCAGAGTCCCAAAACAGGCGTTTTCAGCCCATTACCGGCATATGGAAGAAACAGCAGTAAGCACAGGGAAATATCTGCTTCTAAATCCAAAACGCAGCTATCTAACAGAACGGTTGTCAATGTGTGCACTCAACTTCCAGAGTTAAACCCGTGTGTGGATTCAGCAGTCTGCAAACATCTTCTCTGCAGAGTCCCAAAACAGGCGTTTTCAGCCCATTACCGGAATATGGAAGAAACAGCAGCAAGCACAGGGAAATATCTGCTTCTAAATCCAAAACGCAGCTATCTAACAGAACGGTTGTCAATGTGTGCACTCAACTTCCAGAGTTAAACCCGTGTGTGGATTCAGCAGTCTGCAAACACTTTCTCTGCAGAGTCCCAAAACAGGCGTTTTCAGCCCATTACCGGCATATGGAAGAAACAGCAGTCAGCACAGGGAAATATCTGCTTCTAAATCCAAAACGCAGCTATCTAACAGAACGGTTGTCAATGTGTGCACTCAACTTCCAGAGTTAAACCCGTGTGTGGATTCAGCAGTCTGCAAACACTTTCTCTGCAGAGTCCCAAAACAGGCGTTTTCAGCCCATTACCGGCATATGGAAGAAACAGCAGTAAGCACAGGGAAATATCTGCTTCTAAATCAAAAAGGCAGCTATCTAACAGAACGGTTGTCAATGTGTGCACTCAACTTCCAGAGTTAAACCCGTGTGTGGATTCAGCAGTCTGCAAACATCTTCTCTGCAGAGTCCCAAAACAGGCGTTTTCAGCCCATTACCGGCATATGGAAGAAACAGCAGTAAGCACAGGGAAATATCTGCTTCTAAATCCAAAACGCAGCTATCTAACAGAACGGTTGTCAATGTGTGCACTCAACTTCCAGAGTTAAACCCGTGTGTGGATTCAGCAGTCTGCAAACACTTTCTCTGCAGAGTCCCAAAACAGGCGTTTTCAGCCCATTACCGGCATATGGAAGAAACAGCAGTAAGCACAGGGAAATATCTGCTTCTAAATCCAAAACGCAGCTATCTAACAGAACGGTTGTCAATGTGTGCACTCAACTTCCAGAGTTAAACCCGTGTGTGGATTCAGCAGTCTGCAAACATCTTCTCTGCAGAGTCCCAAAACAGGCGTTTTCAGCCCATTACCGGCATATGGAAGAAACAGCAGTAAGCACAGGGAAATATCTGCTTCTAAATCCAAAACGCAGCTATCTAACAGAACGGTTGTCAATGTGTGCACTCAACTTCCAGAGTTAAACCCGTGTGTGGATTCAGAAGTCTGCAAACACTTTCTCTGCAGAGTCCCAAAACAGGCGTTTTCAGCCCATTACCGGAATATGGAAGAAACAGCAGTAAGCACAGGGAAATATCTGCTTCTAAATCCAAAACGCAGCTATCTAACAGAACGGTTGTCAATGTGTGCACTCAACTTCCAGAGTTAAACCCGTGTGTGGATTTAGCAGTCTGCAAACATCTTTTCTGCAGAGTCCCAAAACAGGCGTTCTCAGCCCATTACCGGCATATGGAAGAAACAGCAGTAAGCACAGGGAAATATCTGCTTCTAAATCCAAAACGCAGCTATCTAACAGAACGGTTGTCAATGTGTGCACTCAACTTCCAGAGTTAAACCCGTGTGTGGATTCAGCAGTCTGCAAACATCTTCTCTGCAGAGTCCCAAAACAGGCGTTTTCAGCCCATTACCGGCATATGGAAGAAACAGCAGTAAGCACAGGGAAATATCTGCTTCTAAATCCAAAACGCAGCTATCTAACAGAACGGTTGTCAATGTGTGCACTCAACTTCCAGAGTTAAACCCGTGTGTGGATTCAGCAGTCTGCAAACACTTTCTCTGCAGAGTCCCAAAACAGGCGTTTTCAGCCCATTACCGGCATATGGAAGAAACAGCAGTAAGCACAGGGAAATATCTGCTTCTAAATCCAAAACGCAGCTATCTAACAGAACGGTTGTCAATGTGTGCACTCAACTTCCAGAGTTAAACCCATGTGTGGATTCAGCAGTCTGCAAACACTTTCTCTGCAGAGTCCCAAAACAGGCGTTTTCAGCCCATTACCGGCAT